>NC_049216.1:4746643-4947703 GCF_013347855.1 Anguilla anguilla
GGGGCAATAGTAGCTACATGTACCTTTTTAAGGTAAATTTTGCACATACGAGGTGTGCAAAATTAGGGGAAAGGAATTGAAATGTAAGTTTTCTTCATTAAAATTGAATTACAGCATTAGTTTCATTATTTAATAGCCACACCTCATATATCAGGAAATTTTTTTTTGAGATATTGGCAATATGTGGAATAGCTTTCCAGGAGGAAACTCTTGGGTTGTTGAAGCCCATCCATGATGCCATGTTAGATTCTCTTTAGTTTGTAGATAAAAGACAATCCGAGATGGTCTGAATGGCCTGTTCTCATCTTTATTTATAAGTTTAAGATTTCCCAGTTCTCACTCGTTATGGTTGACAAGGACTGAGTCCTTGATGAGCTCCACCACTGTCCCGTCCAGCTTCATGGTGATCTTGCTGATGGTGGGCAGGCCGTCCACCACTTGCCTCCTCATCTGGATGTTGAAGTCTTCGTAGGTGCTCTTGCACAGAGAGCTTAGGACAAAGTTACAGGTGGAGGGCACTTGGATGACATCCCCATCAAAAGTCTTGAAGTGGTAGTTTCCCCATGTGCTGCAAACTTGGCCATTGTGAGTAGGGCTCACTCCTTGGGCCAGAGAAAATCATCATCATCATAAACATGAGAAAATTCCTTTAGGTAGTAAATGTCAGTAACAGACAATAAGCTGTGGGAACACACTTCCAGACCTTACCTGAGATCACCGATAACTTAGTGATGGAAGAAGTCATATACACGGACTGAGAAGAGGCTACAACACAATGAGGAAGAAGTTAGCTGCACTGTTTTTTCTTTCTACAACACAGCCAAAACAGTAACTCAAAACAGTAACTTGGGCAATAATGCAAAGCCTTATCGTTCTATGAAATATTCAGTATTTTTGTTGTATTCATGACTCACATTGTTGTTCGTATGAACCAACTGTGGAGAGAAGCAGTGAAAAAAATTGTATTCATCATATTTTATATAACATATTCTCTATCAGTTTTTCAAGTCACATTAAAAACATGTTTATTAGTGAAATTAGCATGCTTTGAGATTTGCAGGTTTTTAAAACACATTTTGAACGAGAATATAAAGGAGTACCATGGTGGTTGAACGTGACACTTCCCAGTTGTCTTTAGGCAACAACAAAACAAATGTGCATAGTTTTTTTATTCTTCAGTCATTTCAATGTACTTTAAAACGTATTTTTCTAAGCCTAAATTTCCCACTATAAAAATTCACCCAAACGGTCTGGGCGTGGTAATGAGAACTGTCAGTTAGCTATGATTGACAGACCGTGCCCCGTTACCATAGCTACCCCCATGATATGCACTCTCTTTGGGAGACTGAATTTTCACAAGCTAGCTAGCTTAGTAGTATATCAAGTATCGATAGATAGCTAAGGTAAGGACGTTGACTTATATCCAATTATAATTTTTGCTATCTAGCTAGCCAAGTTAAGATAAAAGCACAACTATAACGTCCTCATAAAAGCAAACTAGCAAGCTAACGTTATCGATAACATTGCCTTAAGAAAGCAAACCTCCTAGCTAGCTAACGTTAGCTAGCTAGCTAAATGAATATAACCAGAAATAATCTAAAGGCACTCTAATTTAAGTGAACCTAACGTTAGTCAAATATTTGCATTGTCTGAACAGCAGGACGGTGTGTCCTGTCAGATTTCTTTACGGGGCGTGGAAATGGGAGTGGTTACTATATTCGTGACGCAGCAAAATGACAACTTTCTCAACCGGTTGAAAATAGGACGATTAATTTAAAACGCATATTTCTCCAAAAATACAGAACGGACATATTTAATACTTTGCTCATTGTGTTTCTTCAATGCCTCCTGTGCAAATAGCACATAAAACCGAGAAAGTGTGAAAATCACCATGGTACTCCTTTAACTCTCGATATATATTCTACATTATGACCTGAATTTATATTTAACAGGTACTGATGTTCTAAAATGTTCTTCCATAACACCGCAAACACTTCATTTCCCATCAAGGGAATAATAATCTGGTTATTTTCATAATTGTGGAGCTGTATCTTAAGCATTAATCGGGAGCAAATGTTAATGCAGTTCCTGCAGATCTTAGAGTTGCAAAAAGATGTACCGACCTGTCAGCCCAACAGACAGCAGCGTCCAGGCCAGGAGTCGTAAGAGTGTCCCCATTCTGCTGTGGGGATTGGAACGCTCTCAGCACTGGTGCAATGAAGTAAAGTTTCCACTCAGACTCTGAGTTTTATACCCCGACTTTCTGAGGAGGGACAAAGGAACCTTGGAAATCAAAGGCGGTGGTTGACAGATAAATTTTAATATGTCAAGATGAATAGTGACTCTGTGTTTAATTAATGTTCCCTCCCTAAACATTAACATTGACAGCTGGTGTTGACGGATTTGTTCCATGTAAAAGATCTGTTAACTCTGCTATTTTAAAATAATTTTCATATAGGAATGTAGTTCATTTATATTTTCATTTGAATTAATTGGTTTGGATGTATCTATTGTCTATATCTATTGTATTTATTACATTATCTTTCCATTAACACAGTCAGTAACATGTCCATTAACATGTCATAATGTTATTATGTTCTTCTCTCCTTTTTGCTCATAAGAGATTACTACTTCATTCCCACTCATCTGTGAGACGTATAGCTGTATCTGATCGGTACATGGCTAATATATAAGCATATAGTAAAATGTAACAAAGTAAATTGATCTTTAGGTCTAATCACATAGCATAAATACTTAATGAACACACAATGACCTCCTAGCCTTTAACGATACACAAACGAGCTTTAAATCAAAAATGGATTATTTTGTTTTTATCTATTAATTGCTTTCACACTAAAACACACGTGCAATATTCAAACTTCTTGTTGTCCTTGGGAAGTTTGATCCCTTGAGCTTGAGAGGCTCTGCTGGAGGGCCTAAGAATTTAGCGGGGGTGCGTACTTCTGGTTATAAAAAAGAACACTCTCCTCCTGTCAATGCCTCCTGTTTTTTGTTCAAGCAATAAGCTGTGAAACATAACCTATTACTCAGCCCTGCCTAAACATATTACTCACCCCTGCCTAAGGTTCTCTCTCTTTGTAGATCTTACCCTTCATTGGAGTGAGTCAGAACACACTCAGTCGTCAACCGTCTTCTGCGATCTATGGTTTAGATGACAATATCATCATCTGCCAGGAACCCTTGTGGCACGTCTGGCCATTCCTGTATAATGTAGGGCTCCCACCTCCCTGCTGCTATTGGGGTGGCCTTACACACTGGGTGAAAAGGCTTAAAACACAGCTCATCAGCAGCAGTATGATACAGATCAACGAGAGTCACTGCACAAGAACAGTGCCAATCCCTCCCAGGCCATTTTTCAACCATCCGAACATATCCCAAGTCCAAGTCTGATGAATTCTCACAACCTCTTATATACAACCTCCTGTTATATAAGTGACATAGGAACACCAGTATAGTGAAATGGCAATTGTGCGACTGTGGAACACAAATCCAGCAATCAGAAATATTTAATTTCTCCTCACATATGTCTTAGTTATTTGGTGATAATGGTTCAGTTGATAACTCTGTTTATCTCTCTGATTATCATTATGCAATCCACCTCTGTCTTGGGTTCCTTTAATGCCATGGAGAGGGTCTACAGTCGAGGCTAGCCAGCCCAGACCTCCTGCAAAGGATAGTATAGCCGCGTTTCCACCAAAATTACCCGGAACTTTCAGTCCCAGGAACTACTTTACCAGGAACTAAAAGGTTCCTTCAGCCAATGGTTGTCTGCGTTTCCACCGGGGTCTAAAGTCCCGCGAAGATTAGGCAAATTAGCCCACTGACGTATGAAAAAGCGGCGTTGTCGTCGGTCCATCTGTCATATGATTTCTTCTGTAACCCCATACTACCACCGAAGTAGCCTACATTATTTTCTAATAACCGGGACAGCCCAGAGGGGTTTATTCCACTTATATACAACGGGTCACCAACAATGACTATATATGGTTACTTTTGTATTTATTGATTTTTATCGATTTAATCACATGGAATTGAAATATTCTTCTTCAGCCGTTTGGGCATATTTTACCGCTGTCAAGCAAAACTGTCGTTGGTAGTTGAACTTGGACCGTTATGCAACAAATAGGATATAACAGGCCAATAGTCAGATTGTAACTGTTTTATATATCCTCTCAAACACATTCATTATGTTTTTATGCGAACATTCGCTTTCATGTCTTGACATCCGAAGCGACAGAATGCATTCACATTTCCAATATAGGCTAACTGGCAACAACAGCAGAAAACATGCACACGTTGTAAACAATTTGCTGTTTGATTACTTTCTCATCGTCAATTCCATATAGGCTAATCGCAAAATGACAAGAATAGAACGAAAACTCGGACTTGCGTGAAAATTTAAATTAGTAGTGGTACAGCCACCGTTTGTTTTCCTTCGAAGTTACTGCTAGCCGAGCAGCGAAGTGTGCCCTCCAGATGCGAACCATGCACCATAAATTAGTCCATAGTCTTCCTGGTCTTTTTGTGGAATTGAAGAATGGCAGAGTAAAATTACGGCAGTCTGAAAAAGCTAAAGGTACGATTACTAGAATTAACCTGTTATTTTACCCTGACAAAAAGTGTGGAAGGTGATTTCCAGTTTGCTTTTACTGTATCACCAATGTGAATTACGCAGAACTACCGCATACCTCACATAACTGTATCAAACGTTTTGAGTCAATTACAACGGGCTAAGAAAATCCGGAAGAAAATATTCAGCAACCGAATTAATCCGTTTGAATGTTTTAGTACGTAATATGCTGTCCCAGCACGAATGCTTAGCATTTTATAAAACGAATACTAAAGCAAGAAAAGAACAGAAGAGCACACGTTATAATTCCAAGACGTTGGCAGGCTATAACCAAAAGTAGACTACTGCGCCGCATAACATACAAGTTTGATTTGAAGTTATTATGAAAATAAATTGGTTTGCGCCTGCATATTTTCAAACATGGCGCCTGAAAATAGACACAAAAAAATCCCGTAAGTACTCGACCAATCCGAAATGTTCAGCGCTGCAAGCTCCACCCAAAAGGTTCCTGTACTTTCGGAAAGTACTACCCCCCGAGCAGGAACCTTTTGGGGGGTAAAACAAAGCCCCCAGAACTAAATTTAGACCCTAGTTCCTGCGGTGGAAACGCACTGAGTTCCTCAAAAGGTTCCTAGTTCCGGGGTATAGTTCCTGCGGTGAAAACGCGGCTTTTGACTATCTCCCATGTCAGCAGCAGAGCCAGCTGAATTTGAGCCAGCTTATTTGGAATTGCAGACTTAATTTAAACTGAGGTAGGTAGACTATTTGCTCACAATATGAGTTTTCTTGTTTGTACTCCTGCTGTAATATGTAACCATTCTTGTTTAAACAGTATGAGTGCGTCAACAAGTGCTCAGCTCTAATGGTTGTCGTCACTGTCACAGTCTGTCACGGTCAATATAAAACTGCAAAATTTATGACCACATTACATTAGTCAAAAACAGAATTTTAAAAGAAGATAAGCAACAGATTTCAAAGGGTTTTTGGTTTAATTCGTAACATACACCAGCTGACCAGGCCAGAGGTGCATCATGTTACCTGTTTTTATTTTTTTATTGCTGCAGGTTGTCTAATTGGTGCCTGCGCATGCGGTGACACTGTCTACGCTCCACTGCTTGTTTGTTCATTCACTGTTTTTGAGTTTTATGATTATGTTGCGGTCTTCCTGTTTATTTTTTATTGTTTTTACTGTGGGTTTTATGGTGTTTTTAAGTCTGGAGCACTGGACCAAATTAATTTCCCCATGTGGGATAATAATGTAGATCTGAATCTGAATCTTGTCTGCTTCTCCATCTTCTTATCCATGGAGAGATCTAAAAGTTTCAGTTATATAACTGAATAACAAAATAATTTGTTATGGCCTCCGGTTCAGTTCTTCACCACACATCACCCCTGCAATCTTCATGGTGGCACCTGTCATGAATTCATACAAGTTCTGGCACAGCTCTCTTTGGCAGTAGCACTGCTGACAGAGACAACACCTAGTTCCTGTTAACATAGAGAAAAGATGGTCTGTTAGTCCAGAGTAAACCGCTGTTACAAAGAAAAAAAAAATGCGTGGGTTTATTTTGTTATACAGCAGCTACTTAATCCTTTCTTAAGAATCCTTTCCTTTCTTAAGTCTTTCCACACTGTGAGATTTGAGTGATGTGCTTTTGCTTTAAAACAAAACAAAATAAAAATAATGTGGGAGTTTTACTGCTTATACTTATCAATTAGTAAAAGATAATTAGGTGTGATATCACCTGACCTTCCCTTCTTCCCCTTCATATCTTTGACTTTTCATTTCGGCATTTTTGCTCTTCCATAATTATTATGGAGGTCAAATGTTCTAATCATAATGCAATCACAACCTGTGTTTTCCGAGCAAAATTGTAACTGCAGGTCAGTTCAGATGGTCATAATAAAAATTAAGGTCTTGGTCCTTACTAACAACCCGTCAATATTAACTGTTTAATTCCTTTCTCTTCACTTACAAAAACATTCAGATGTCCTGCTGTTCTTTCTGCAATTATGGTGGTTTTGACTTCACAAGTCTCGATATTAATACTGTATCTGATCGCAGAAGCGGGTCGACTTTGCAATGTTACTTGACGTAGCTACTTGCCAGTTAGCTGTTAGAATGAGAACATGAGACTGAGAGGAAGGGGAGGAAGTTGCTGTCTGAGCAGGTGCATATTTTCCCTGTGCCTTCTGTAAAAGTGCAGAGCTGTCCTGTAAGCTGTGATTTTCCGCATAATCTTGATTCTTATAGGTGTTCCACATTTAAAAAAAAAAAATTAAAAATTATTCCACTTATGCAATTCTAATGGATGTAAAAGCAATTCTTATGGATATCGTACTTAAGTTTGGTCTTTTTACCTGACCACACATAAGACATGCTGCATAACGTTCATTAAACTGCATTAATTCAGACACCCAGTCAAATAATCCGTAGATCGATTGACCACCGCACAGCCTCTCTACACTCGTATTGCACATTGCAGAGGTAGTCTCAATTGTATAATTAAAGGTAGATTCAGCCAGGCTACAACAGTTCCTGCAAACGCAGATGTGTGGAGTCAAACCCTCTAGCATTAAACACACCCATACAGTCCACACACCACTCATAAGCACACAATACCGGTCTCCAAGACACCCACACTCTTAACACTGTGTACAAAAGTTTTTGTTTTGCATGCAATGCAGATACATTGAGCTGCTAGTTACTTTTTGACAACAGATCATTAATATAAGCTGAGACCATTGCAGACTTATTTTCTTTATTTGGGTAAAGGGAAACATGGTGGATGGTGACTTATTTATTTATTTGGGAACAGCTGTTTAAGAAACTGCCTGATGCTGCACATCTTACTCTAACCCTTTTCATTCTTTCCCTTTATTTGCCTCTTAAATTTTCAAATTTAATAGCAAATTTGTTCAGCAAGTTTTACACCTCATAGACAGACTTACAAAACTTTGTTTTTTTTCTAAGAGATGAGGAACAATAGTAGTTCTTCCTCTAAGGGAACTAATTGAACATGGGAGTTTACATTTGACAGTAAGACTATATGAGGAGCAGTCAGCAAACCTTGATAAGGCTCTAAGCATAAAGAAATACACATTAAATAAGTCATCTTTGCACCTTTCCGCAAGACAGTCTGTTAAATTTTCCACAGTTCTTTTATGTTATAGTATTGTATTATTGATATGATGATGATGATGATGATGATTTTTCTGATGATTATTATTGTTGTAAATAATAATAATAATAATAATAAGGAACCATAAATGACCAATAAGAAGGTCAGAGCAGCACTGGGCAAATACTGCAAAACTGCACAGTCTTAACTATCATTTGCCAGGATGTAATGAATGACACAAACCACCTGATTTTGACAAAATCTCGGAATGGAAGAATTTTAGATTTGTTAAATTTGGTTCAATTTGTCTCCAGTGTGTTTTTTTATTTAACTTTTGATACCCAATGAGCATGCTTGTTTACTGTATTCCTACTGGTTAACTGGTTGTGATCACGCATGTTTTTTGGTTCTGACCTTTTACGCGATTGGCTGTGCAGTTTAGTTTGTTACATTGTTGTAAATCGATGTCTGAGTTGGAATGGTTATAAGAGAAAACAAAGAGATTAGAGGTCCTTCTTGGTGAGACTTGGAGCCACGGAGAGTTGGGAGAAGGACGGAGAAGGTTGGTGAGACTTAACGGCAGGCGAATACGCAGTCAAATGTCTACAATGTTGAGGACAGACTGTGCTCGTACCCTGGAGAGAACCTACCAGGAGATCGAATCAGGCGTTTCTCAAAGGATTGTCTCCAATGCTGGAATCTCCAAGTTCTTCCTCGCCACTTCTCTGGAGAACAGCAGTGGTGGAAAGTCCAGGGGTCAGAGAGTAAATGTCCTGCCATGTGTTTCTTCGACCCATGAACTCAGCCAGCTAATTTCACGAATTAGTTCCACCTCCTGGCTAAAGAATTGTGCCAATTAGCGAATCCAGGTGGTTGGAACAAAACACTGGGGAGGACTTTTACTTTCTGAACCTGGATTTTCCACCTCTGGAGAACAGGCACTCCAAAGCCACAGAGAAGCGTGCCTACAGGTTTTATTTTAATGGCCATTTCTGTACATTTTTTATTTTGCGACTATATTGGGATAAACATGTATTAGGGAAGTATTTTGTTCATTAGTTACAAAGGCTATGTGAAGTAAAACAATTTCTTCTAAAACCTACTTATGGATTATCTGATTTGTGGGTTTTGTGATTTATATGGGGGCTTGTGTGTTTTAATATCACCAATGTTAACTACCTGGTAACTTACTGCTATAGGGTAGCTCATAGCAAATTCAACATCTACATTGCTAGCCCAGGCCTCTAGACATGAGTCATAACCAGAGTGAAGTATGGATGTTGCTGTCTCATTTCCATCCAGGGAAGAATTAAAGTTAAATACTGGTTAAAAAAAAAAATTCTTTACCCCTACTGGTACAGATTCCCGCGAGGCAGGTGTTACATTATTTTTGTCAAAAATTCAAAATGGCAGAAAAACAAAATGGTGGCCAATGTTGTTTTTGAAAAAAGTTGTTCACTGATGAGGTCTTTTACAGAGATGCCTGGTTGACCAACCTGCTGAAGAGTTATAAGCATTTAAACATATTTGGTTTTTATCCTATCAAGGCAAAGCCCCTAGTGGTCAGCACGCCGGTGTGCCAAGATTGCTTAACTCAGACATTCAGTGCTTCTGCAGTATGAGTTAAAAATAGAAAGGCTTTGTTTTAGTTTCATTAGTAGACCATACACGACAACTATGCCGAATATTGAGTTTCGCAGTGTCACCATTGTGGCTCTGATCGTTCATTTAACACGCACCCCCTCCCTGCAGTCTCATCTGCAACTACACCCCCCACCCATGACATAATGGACAATATTGTCTATCTGGGCATTCATAAAAATATTCTTTCACCACTCAAAAATCATATTCCGTCATAGCTAAACCTGACAATAGCCCTAAAATATGCCAATACAGCAGTGAAAATGCTGTTCGCTGGATAACTAAATAAACAAGACAAAGATTTCAAAAATTATAACATGTCATTCTAAAATCTATATCTGGGACTAAATATTGAATAAATATACAACCTTACGATTGGTTTTATGTGTAGAGATGCCCCTTTTGAGACTGAGTGGTCATATATTGTCTAATCCATTCGTGAAATATACATGCATTTGTGACGCCTGGGTACCTTCCAAAATAGCTGTGCATAATACCACACAACTAATCTAGGTTAGTATTGTAAATGGTACAAATGTCTTGCTTCATTTAAGCCATTTTTCAAGTCTCTGTGGTGTTCACATCTGGAGTTATAAAGCTTTAAATAAGGAACCCCCTAAATGGGCAGGGATTGGCCATTTGGTATGTGCGCTAAGGGATTATAGTGCAAGCCATTGGAAAATGTGTAAAAACTTGCCTGGTTCCTCAGGATCACAGACAGTACTTGCATACCAAATTCCGTGAAGATCGAACATAGCATTCATGAGTTACATCTGTTTAAGTAAAACCAGGCCACACCCATGACAATTGATTGACGTGTGGCGGCCATATTTTTTTGAAAAGTCAACATTTATTCAGGATTATTGTATTCCGACTCCAGAGATTCTTTCTAGCCTAATTTGGTGATTAATGTAGGCTTTGAAATCAATTAAAAATGGCGGGAAAACAAAATGGTGGCTGACATTGCTTCTTGATGCAAGGTTGTTCCGTAGAAGGAGCAGGATCTACTGATATAATTTATAGGATTTTCTCAAAGGAACAGGATCTATTGATATAATTTATAGGTGTCACACACCATGGCTACCCTAGAAGGGACAGAAGAGCTGGACACAGGGAGATGTGGAAATTCTGGATTTCTCTGGCATTTTATTTTGAGAGAGAGAGAGCAATCGGTAAACACAAATGGAAAACCTTTTCCACCCTTTTTCACCCTCACGGGATCTGGACAACAAACAATAAACTAAAACAACAAAGACAAAATAAATGAAATTATATGCTTCGCTTTTCAGCTTCATGCATCTTCATGCTCTTTCCGTCGTATTGGATCCCCATGTCTCAGACACCTACTGTGGAAAGAAGCACACTTTTAAATCCTGGATTGATTCACAATATCATCCAGGTGTGTACCTACTTAACCAGTAGGCGTGGTCCTCTAATTGCCCTGAATTCCTCCCGCAAACTGAGCCCTGCCACAATAGGATTTCCCCAATACTATTTAATTGACATTTAAATTTATGTTATTCTTATAACGCCACCTATAGGCATAGTAATACTAAAATTGGAATGGGTCCTCAAAATCATGTGTAGCAGCCAATAATGTAATAACTACCGTTAATGCAATAACTGCCAATAACGTAATCATTTTTCCGTTCTTAATGTAATAAAAGTCGATAATGTAATAACTGACCAATAATGTAATACATTTTCTGAACCAATAACGTAATAACTTTTTGCATATAATGTAATAAGTTATTACATTATTGGCTGGTTATTACATTATTAGCTGGGTTTTTAAAAAATCATAAAAAAATGTAATAACAGGAGCCGATAATGTAATAATATACTTATATCGCTTTAAGTTTTATTTATTGGCTATAAAGTGTCACACTTCCTTGACACTTACCCTTGTTTCCTCTTTCAAATAGCTGCTCAAAAACCTGACCACACACGCACACACACACACACCTACTCTCTCTCTAGGAATTATGACTATTTATTTGTTTGTGGTGCTTGGTTAGACTCCAGCCCTGCCCTCTACTCCTTAACCATTTGAGTACCAAATGAAGTGTGAGCACATATGTTTGCAAACACAGACAATTACTCTTATGTCATATAATATGAAATCTATACCTCTTTGAAGATGCTTTGACCACGAATACAAAGACCACCATTTCTTTTCATGAAAAATGTCATCTTTAATTAAATGTATTTAAATAACTTTTTCAAACAAACTGTTTCAACCACACTCTTATAGCTATTCAGCACTCTCTCTCTCTATGTATATATACCAAACCTGACTCCTGAAAGGTTACATGAAAATGTATTACCAAATCAGAATCCTTGCCCTATTGACATCCCTGGCTATTTGAATACAGTCATGAAAAGCTCAACAAAGAGTCTAAAACCGAAGCAAATGATATCTATAGTTCATTCTTTTTTATTTTTTCCATTTTCTCCAATTTTAGTCGTTATACCAATTCTCTGTGTGTATCACGGTCCGGGTCGATGCTCTGTTGGTCTGGGGAGGGTGTAGACTACCACACGCCTTTGATACATGTAGAGTCACCAACTGCTTCTTTTCACCTGACAGTGAGGCAGAGGTGGGAGTAAGTCACACTTGTGCAAGTCACAAGCAAGTCTCAAGTCTTAACCTTCAAGTCTCAAGCAAGTCCCATGTCACTGTGTTTAGACTCAAGCAAGTCAAGTCGAGTCACTAGTAAACGTCAAGCAAGACAAGTCAAGTCATTGCTCAGGTCAAGCAAGTCACAAGTCAAGTCACCATGAAAGAAGTGCTTAAAACAAGAGAGAAAGGGGCACAATGGCAAGCCATGTCATGAGAAAACTGCACCTGTTAGTGAGTTAGTTAGTTTCTACAACTAGGGATGGGCATGGTTAGGATTTTATCAATACCAATACCACTATTGATACTGCTTATCAATACCAATACTTATCAATACTCTTATCGATACTTCCTAATTTGGAGTGCAAAATACATGTTGTTAAAAGAATTATCAGTACTACTTTTATATTAGTTTGGGCAAAAAATGTTTAACAAAATAGTTCTGTTGAAAAAATGAAACATATTGTTTTCTGAGACAAAACATGATGCTGGGACCAATTGGTATAGATACTGTAAATGTAATGTGTATCAAGAGAATGTTTATTTCTTTAAAAAAAGGGACGGTAAACCATCCTTTATTATTATGATAAAACTGAAAGATGTGTTACCAAAGTTATCTTTGTAGGTCATGTTATATACTATATTTTACAGTTTAGAATTTTGCATTAAGAGGTTGAAAGTTGGGCACAAGGCATAATAGTGCCAGTTTGGTTGAAGAAGTTATTTAAATACACTTGATTAAAGATTATATTTTTCATGGAAAGAAGTGTTGGTCTTTTTTATTTGAGAACACAGCATCTTCAAAGAGGTTTAGATTTCATATTATACAACATAAGAGTAATTGTCTGTGTTTGCAAACATGTGTGCTCCCACTTAATTTGGTACTCAAATGGCAAAGGAGTATAAGGCAGGGCTGGAGATAAGTCTAACCATCAAGTTACACAAACAATTAATTCCTAGAGAGAGAGAGAGAGAGAGAGAGTATGTGTGTGTGTGTGTGTGTTTTCTCAGAGTTAGGACAAAGATTCAGGGGTCAGGATTGGCCTGGTTTTTGAGCAGCTATTTGAAAGAAGCAACAGTAAGGGTAGGCCTAAGTGTTATGGAAGTCTGACACTTGATAATAAATAAAACTTTTAATTTTTTTTAACTTTTAAAAGCTAATAATGTAATAACCAGTCAATAATCTAATAACTTATTACATTATGTGCAAAAAGTTATTACGTTATTGGTTCAGAAATTTTATTACATTATTGGTAAGTTATTACGTTATCGACTTTTATTACATTAAGAACAGAAAAATTATTATATTATTGGCAGTTATTACATTAACGGTAGTTATTACATTATTGGCTGCTACATCATGTGCTGTACTTACAAACCAAAATCAGTAGGAATCAGACATAGCATTCATGAGTTACATATGTTTAAGTAAAACATGGCCATGCCCATGAAAATTGATTGATGTGTGGCAGACATATTGTAGTGAATAGTCTACATTTTTTGATAACTATTGAGTTTTAGACTCCAGAAATTATTTCTAGCTAAATTTGATGATTAGGGGCCAAATAGCCCCAGACTTAGCCCCAGGCTAATGTACATTTTGCAAACAATTCAAAATGGCGGAAAAACAAAATAGTGGTTGACATTGCTTGTTGAGGCAAGGATGTTCCTCTTAAGAAACAAGATCTACTGATAAAATGTATTAAATTTTCCCAAAACCACTGGCAAAGATATGCTATTTGAAATCCAGAATATTTGCTGTAGCGCCCCCTAATAGCCAGCTGATCCCAAACTTTACATGGTAGTACCAATTCAAAAGCTCAATATGCTCACCAAGTTTCATGATGATCAGCCACTACTAAGCTTGTCAAATGGCTGCTGATAACTGATTGGGAGATAGAGGCCATGTTTAAAAGTTATCCTTAGAAAGACCGGTGGGGGCTTTCAAAGAGATGAAGCATGCAGAATTTCAGCCTGATTTGACTAATCAGGCTGAAATTCTGCATGCTTCATCTCTTTGAAATTTAAATGCATTTAAATGCGTTATTGCATTTAAATGTTTTTTTTTGTGCCACCTATTGCCATAGAGGCAACAGCTTCGCTGCTTGGACCCCTAATAATAATAATAATAATAATAATAATAATAATAATAATAATAATAATAATAATAAAAACCAGAACAAAAACAATAGGGTTTCTGCAGCTTCGCTGCTTGGACCCCTAACAATAATAATTAACAACAAAAACAATAGGGTTCCAGCAGTTACTTCAAAAAATATTGCACAGCAAATTCTTAGGACATCATGGCCACCCAGCTAACCTTGCCAAGCAAAACTGAATTTAGTTAGCTAGCTAATAATGGCAGCTACCTAACATTTGCAAACAATGACCAGCCATTTTGTTAGTGTGACCCTGGGGCTCAGGAAAGAGAAGTGAAGAAAACGTGTATTAGGCAAATGGAACAGATCAGGAAATGGAATAGGTGCAAGTAAATGTATGTCGATTTCAGAAAAACTGAAAACTATTGACAAAAAAGGTTCTAGGATACTTAAAAAGTTCAGAGCAAGTTTGGGAGTTCATGTGTAGTCATAAAAGACATGAGGGCATCAGTGAGGAAACATTGAAAAGGGACCAGCGGCCTGTGGACCTGTGGACTTCTGACTACCCGGATCGACCTAAATTGCTTTTAGGACAGCAAACAAATGCATCTGTCAGTTTGTCAAGAAACATATTCAGGAATTGAACATGCCACATGCCACTCCTTCTGAAACTTGCTCCCAAATTGCTGATTTTAAATGTACAACACACAGTCATATAGGAGAAGTGTATTCCTGTCTTCCTGTTGATCGAAAGTACGAATTCTTTCTGGTTAATGCTTGCCTTTTGCATGAGTGATAATAACATAGAGATGTATGTATTATTTAAGAAGGAGCTTGCTACTGTGGGACTGTTAGGAACATTGGGCCACTTTTGAAAACCATGGATTGTTTGAAATGAGTTTGAAATCCTTCAGGGGCCATTTGATGTTTCCCACTACAATTATCAGTTTGGTGGAATGTATGTACAAAATTGTGACCAGGAAGTACTCTTGTACTCAGATTGCAGGTGTTAGTCCTAGGTTGGGACACTACAGGCAGATCTTTCAACAAAGATCTATCCAGTGAATGTATATTTTCACAGTATATATTCATACAGAATAAATGTAAGTCATCTAAAATAAGGGTAACTAGTGAATAACAATACATCTTGAAATAAAGTTGTCCCTTCAGAAACTTACTGAATCAGAGTTCTTTCAGTTGCTACAGTTTATTAAGAGGTTAATACAGGTAAGAACAGAAACACTCTTCTATATGCAGCTATATTCTATATATGGTTAATTCTAAGATACCCACTACAATGCAGTGATAATCCCCATGTATTCCTTCCTGATATTTAATAATAAACCCATTCCATGCAAACACTGAAACGTCACTCATAGTCTGTATCTTATATAGAGCTAATTCAGATGTATATTAAATAAAGGTTTAATGAAATTAAAGGGAAGTTTTGCAATTAAAAACCAACAAGCAAACAAAAAGAAAGAAACGAAAAAACACACTATGTTTCACTGCTGACCCTAATAAGCCTAAACCTAAAATTTTTCTATTGTTTAGACTTTATACGGTCAACCAGAGGAATGATCATCAGAGGAGTGGCGGCCATGAATCTTCCCGTTGGTTCATCGACGCCTTCGCCGTGATACTTTCTGGGAAGATTTTTCCTCAGGGCACTCCAAGGGCTTGCAGCCACATGTTTCAACGTAAGTGTAGGTGTAGCTGATCTTTGTCCCATCTGGGCAGGCCATCTCCACCTCCTTGCTGCTTGTGGACATCTCTTGACAACAGGAGCATGTGTGAACCATAGAATTAGCCTCCACAGAGTACCTGGAAATAGGAGAAAGTAAAGGAAATGGGGTGAAAAACAGTGACTGAAGGTACACCTTTATAAATGGACATCTGCAAATATATTTCTCACCAGCTTTCAACAACGCACTCTATCACTCTTATCACAGTTTCATTCATGTAGTCACTACCCTAAATGTTGAAGGGTGTCTGAAAAGGGAAGTTAGAGTGGTGAGATTAGTTTCCTGCAGTCTGTTTGGTTCTGCATAGCTTTTCTTTTGTGTTTTAGATCAATATTGAGGGATTTCCTTGCAGAAACCCATATATTCTGTTGATAGAACAACTTTAGATTGTTGTGGAACATCTGTATTCTTACTCCAGTTGATAGATGTTGCCTGATGCCTAGTCTGATATCCAGGCTCTTTCTAGAGCATCTGGAAAGGGAAGGTACAGTTTGGGATTGCTTCCTGGACCCTGATTAGTTGTACAAAATTCCTGAAAAGAACTTATCTCATGTCAGAGAGATAACCATATCAGGCTCATAGTACCATGGTGATGTAACTTTTTTGCTCCTTCGGAACTTACATGGAGGAGGTTCCGCAGGTGCCTTCGCAGGAGTTGACTTCCACAGGCTCTGTGGTCTTGCAGCCATTTTTCTCCAGGTAAGTGCTGTTCTTCAGGACGTTGCAGTCGTGACGTGGAGTACCTGATGAAGGTAAGTGAGTTGCAGGTCAATAAAAGTGCCATGTGTAAGACAGGAAGATCCTTTACAATTTCTTTCGAAAACATTCCATTATACAGAATATGATATCACAGGGACATATGTGTACCACAAGCACTTTTATTTGTGCCTCATTAGTAACATATGTCAGTGTATAAGGCCATTTAGTAATGTCAACATACATTTAATCAAACTCACAAGATGGGCATTGTGCAAAGTCAAATTAGACAGTGAACGTCAGCTACTGAACAAATAAAGGAAATATGCGTGAGGGACACAACTGCTCATTCAAAGGGAATGTGAAGAGTCTTGATCAGCTTGTGCACTGTCACACCTTTGCTACACCTCTGACTAAAACCCAAAAACAGCTTCACAATGTGCAGTGCTAGTTGGATAGCTAATCACTGAAACATTTCAGCCAGCAACTAAAAAAGTACTGCTTTTTTACAGATTTTTTTGTTGGTTAACCTCTTCTCCTGACTCTGATTGTCCCGTTGATATATGTATGAATATTTTGTGCACTTGTCTTGACAGTAACACTTGGCCACAGTGGAGTACAGACACATTTGTGCGATTTGGCAAGTCTGCTTGTTTTCTGCTTATTTGTGAACAAAATAGTGTACTGACTTTATTTGTTGTTGATATGAGTTATTTTATTGTTCATTCGAAAACACTCCAGATAAGATTTGTTTGATTGGCCCAACTTAATTCCCTTCAATCCTAATATATCTTGATGTGAAATGTAAATGTGCAAGATGTTGGCAAAATGCACATTTCAACCCCACTGGACATTGCATAGAGTAGTGAAACACCCTGCAAGGTGTTGGGCATTGTTAAATTATGCTAGTTGTTTTGGCCATGCCTCTTGCTAGCTACATTTGCACCCTTAGAATAGGGCCCATTCTGTTAATTAAAAAAAAAATTAAAACGAAGGTGTGCAATATAAAAGGGGGGTGTCAGACAGCAAGAATTTGTATATTTAGCTTCATAAATATACATAGTATATTTATAGTTTCAAGTGAACTGCTGGCACCACTAGTGGCCCTCACCAGGATTTTAGCCATTTCTGAGTTCTCTTTCCTCTTAATGATGTCCCCAAACAGTTGGTTTTGGTTAGCCTAAGGTTTGGCCTATGTCTCTGACTGTTTTTTATTTCTTATTTCTCAGCCAGAATGTGTACACATACGGCTTGTTTGATTACAAATATATGTCTTTGTCCCAAACATTCTGACGTTCACTGTATGTGGTTGGAATCTGTTGACTAAAGGTATGTCAAATCGAAACAAAGCTAATGAATCATTTTGTTACTTACAGGTTTTGCAACATCCGTCTTCATCGGTTTTTTCAGTACCCTGTGGTAAAATACAGGTATGATTAAAATGATTTTGCACTAACAGGGATTTTCAGTTGCTCTTTATATAATACTTGTGGCAACATTATTTTTATGGGAATTTTTATGCTGAAGAAAATGACAACACAACAGCATCAGAAAATTACCTTATTATTGATATTGACACTCTATGAATACTGTAAATTTATTTTTTAATAATCTCTGCTATTTATCAATAGTTTGTTTCTGGGAAACTGCTCTGGGAAATTTTTTTACACCATCTGCTTTCACATGATTCCAGGGCCTTGCTACTGATTTGAAACTCACAGGAATGCAGTTCTCTGGGTTGAATTTAGGGCAGACAGTTTTCTCTTCAACAGGAACCAGCTGATCCTCTATCTTCTCACATTTGTATTTTTCACACTTCTCATTTGGAGGTGTCCAGATCTGGCCGGGCTGTGAGATGGAGAATAGTTAGCCTCAGAAGGTGCAGTAAAACGAGCATGTGATTTCTTGAGATTACAGAATTCTGTTAAACCCGATATCAACAATAAACTAACCTAATCAAAAGAAATTATCCTGTTTTCAAGGGAAGCTCCCAACAAGCAAAACCAATGCGAGATGGCTCTCTTTAAGAAGACAGTATGGAAAATTGCTCATTGTGTTTGATTTGGACATTAGTATGCAAATCGGTCATTCACCTCAAGGATTTGTGTTTCGTTGCCAGGTAACGTAACAACACAGTTCTTCTCCACACACTTGCCACAACACTCACCGGGCACAGCCTCGTATTCAGAGCCCTGCAGGAGATTTGCACAACAAACAAAAAAACCCAGTCAAAAAACCCAAGTCTGTTCAACACAAAAACCATAATTCATTGGTGAAGTTGAAAATAGAACAGCATTGCCAAATTGTTTGTAGAGTTGAACATGATCAGAAATAATAAGTAATCCACTGAACCAATTGGTAATAAGTTAATTGGTTCAGTGGATTCCTGTCAAAGGCAACTTCTCAGCTGAAAATGAATTCTGACATAAAACAAAAGTGTTAGGGAAATAACACCCTGTGGTCTCGGCTGTGCCGGCTGGTGGAGAGAGCACACACATCTGGGCTAGCTAATCAGCCCAGGTGCTTAAAGGTGTGCTGCTCTCCACAGTTCAGAGCTGAGACAGGGAGCTAACGCCAAGATCGCAGTTATGATTTTCGTTTTGTTTTATTTTGAGCACTAAAGAAAAAGAAAGCAATCCTCAGCTGGGTTGCTGGAGGAGCTGGACCTGGCCGGGAAGGTGGGTCATCTACAGAACAGGGAACTGAAAAGTTGCTGCTCTGTTTTACTTTCTTTTGTCTTTGTTATTTTAGCTTGTTGTTTCAGTTTATTTTTTTTGCCCGGAATCCATGAGGGGGAAGGATGAAGGTGTCCGTTTATTTTATTTCATGTTTGTGTGTGTGCGTTCTCTCTCCATGCGTCAGAAACGGTGTTCCTGCCGCATCTCCCTCCCCAGGGTGTCACGCTTGGCGCGTGACACGCACCTTTAGACATTTTCCTCAAGTTTAGAAAGAAATTAATAATTTATGCATATTATGTTTTTTTGACATTCTAGTAATTGCTTCAATGCAAATGTCCAGTTGAAAATGAAAGGTGAAGATGTTTTTTTTTACACATCCTTCACATCAGTTTTTAGGCACTCTTGCACTGTGTGAACCTTGGTACCTACCAGCTTGCAGCTCTCATCACACTTCACTGGGGTGCACTCGACAGAATGGAGTTTAGTGTCCGGATCTACAGTGGAGCTACATTTGCAATCCTCGCACTTGTCTGAGGGAACAGCTGCTCCTGGCTGCAATAGGACACAACAGAGGCGCAGTTAAACCCCTGGGACAGAGGAGAATGCAGCCCGATGCAACCAGTATACATACATACTCTCTTTCAGCGAGACCATCAATATGCACACCTCCACACTTTAACAGAGATGACCAATATGAGCATATGCTCACTCTAACCACAAGCACACCTCAGACATCTGAACATATTTATTTATTTTGTTAATTTTGTTGTACATTATTTATACATTATACATTAATTATATACATTACACAATGTCCAATAATGGATTCTTACCTGATACTCTGTTTCATTGTGGACACAGACAGGCTTGGGCTCTGCAGAGAAAGGAAATATGGTGATATCAGCTCGATAAAAAACACAAATGAAGTAATGCATGGACAGCATATAATGTTGAACAGCAGAGGTATAACATATATTAACATATACCTGGAATTAGGAATATGTAACATAACCATGTTTTATGTGTTACGTTTGTGTACATAATCATAATCAATTTATAGCTTCTAATATAAAATCTAGAAATAAATAACTCTAGAACTGTGTTCTGCTTTGTATTTAAGTGCAATGCCTGGCCACAGCGTTCAAATTCGATGATATGGTCTTGTGATCCTTAATTGTGAAATACTATGATTCATCCAAACAGCCTTCCTAGCAAGTAGATCTATAGAAAGTGCTCGTAATGTTGTCACTCATAACTGCTTTTGTACTTGATAGTAAAATATTTTAATATTGATGTACTGTATATTAGAACATGATAATATATATATTTAACATTAATATTTATTTGTTACTTTCAGAAAAAAGAATCTTAAGTGAATAACATAGCTGAATATGTGTTTGTTTTCTTCGGATCTTTATAACTATTCCAAATAAATTCAGATTTTGTTTGCACTGGGTCTCGCTTTGAAGAGCAGGTTTCCTGGAATGTTTTCAGGACTCAGTTGCTTCCAAACAGTCGTGATTGTTACATCAGCATTAGAATGTTCAGTTAAGGTATTCAGAATGTGTGTGATCTTACACCATAAAGGGTTAACGTGCAGTGGTAGCTAAGCGCATTGCTAAGACATGATTACATAAACATGAGAGGCTTACCGCAGTCATATTCAGGACAGCAGCTTCCTTTTGGGGTAGTTACTATTGGCTTGAACCCTTCGGAGCAGGTGTGGTTTGTCTCAGGGCATGTGTCCACATCGCATTCTGTGTGAGAAGATGAGCAAGGCGTTGAGACGAAAGGGCAGATTGCACTGGCAGACTGATACGTGATTTCTCAACACTGACAGATGGACATAAGAGATCTCGGTATTGGGAAATGCCATCCTTGAAAAATCCAAAATACTTTCTGTGAAATGTCTTAATGCTTTCATCTATTTTTAGAGGTCATCCATTTCCAGACTGTGATACTAGGCTCCCATTCAAATCTGAAATAAACTTGCTTCCTGATGCTCACTAGTCCTCAATTAGAGGGGGAATACCCAAAGTTACTCAGCCATAAGAGGAAAACCAACACTAGGGAGGTGCCATTCCAATTTAAGCGAGTTGAGGGAGAGTCTATGGTCCCTAAAGCCCTGAGGAAGCTCCTTCCGAGGGAGCCAACAAAATGCATCCTTTCAAGTGGTGAAATAGCCCACAATGCATGGCGATGCACCCACACTTTCGTTAATTCTGGCACCTTCCCTGTGGGCCCACAATGTCAGTATTGTTAAAAATCCTATGGATAGCATGCTAATATTTGTGACCAACTTGTCATTAACTTAAAACAAAAAATTTCTGGGTTAATGATCTGAATCGGCAGACTAGTTGACCATTGTATTATAGTACCTTGACTTTCATGTTGATTAGTAACAACTGAAAAAAATAATTTTCTATGCTTTCCTGGCAATTGGCTGACTACCTTTTGTCATGTAATTATTTGAACATCAGGATGTAATTTCTCATATTTTCCTCACAGAAACTGTCTGCTATATTCCTCCAAAATGTTTGGAACCCCATTAATTGGGGCAAAACATAGGTTGACAGGGATATATTTGCTTTGAGGGTCAGTAGAGAGATTTCACGTTATAAAGCTCAAGCCAGCAATTCCGCGGCAACCATTATATACTTCCTATTACTGATGCTGATGGATATCCAAATGCAGAGCAGCAGAAAGCTGGTCCAGTTGAAACATCTCAACACCTCCCCTAGCTCACTGGCTTGGGAAGGGCTCCCTCACATTATGTTTAAGCATCACTCCGTTGGATGGTGAAGAAGCGAAGGCAGCATTTTCCATTTCCAATGGAATGATGGAACACAGCCTATGCCTGAATTAATGAGCATACATCATTCCCTAGTTCACTTACCATGTGACCAGACCCAGACGAATGACTGCACACCCCTCCTTATTCACTTACCACATGTGACTTTCTCGCAGCAGTCCACAATCTCGACCACGGGCACCTGACCAGCCTTCTCGCAGGTTTTGTTTGGCTTGATTGAACACTCCACAGGTTTACAGAGGGGAGTGGTGGAGTTCATGGGACACTCACACTCCTGGCAGTTGCTCTCCCACTTCTCGCCTGGCTGCATGGCAAACAGAACAGGTCCGATCATTAAATATCACACTGCCTTCAAAATTATTAAAGGAATTGATGTCTGTAGATGTATTTCCCAACTTTGATGAAATGCATTGCCTAAGTATTGCATAAGCCAGTGACAACTTCAGCAGTGTGCAGTGCAGTTTCTTAAGAAAAATCCCTGTCTTTGTGACCTGAAAAGTGTATATTAGAGATGTGTAGCTGCTGGGCCACCACAGATCTACTTATTGTGGGAATATCGCACTGTTCAGGCAGTGTTGACAGAAAGTATGTTTTGCTGCAGTTACAGCTGGTCTTGTAACGTATACTTTTTACAATGCAGCTAGATACAGACGTCTAAAATATCTTTTATTAGTTAATTGATTATATAAAAAAATAAAATTATAAAATGATCCAAGTCTTTTATGGATTTAATCCTACGTCTAAATGCTAATATATTGTCACTCTGAGCAGAATTGTTTATATACTCAATTTTGTGAAATATGATTATGTATTTCTATCAAATAGAATGGTGTCTGTAAAATTTCAATGAATTTCAATAAATTTGCTTTCAAATTGATGAAGATTGAATGAACCGTTTCAAAAGAATTAAAATTTAGAAAAAGATATGGCTGGAGCATTTGTCATGGCAACATATCTGACATTAGGCTCTCATGCATGGTCAATGAATATGTTTAGATATAATGAAGAATACATGTACACACCTATATATAACATTGTATTATTGAATATATTGAATATATATTTTGCATAAGGGAAGGAGAGGAGGGTGGTAATATTCAACAGACTCAAGCAGAACTGAAATCCCATTGACAGAGTCATTTTCTCATATCTATCAGTAGTTGTAGTTGGCATGTAATGGTTATAAATTTCAGTTACATTGGTACAACACAGAATAAGATGGCTTGTGCATTTTTTGAAGCTCCTGATTTGACCAAGTCTAAGTATATCTGGTTGAGAGAAAATCAACGCTGTTTTCTGTCAGCCTCATTTAAATCCAATAGATACCTAATAATATTACTGTCAAGCTTAAATTTTTCATTTGGCTGTGCCACAATAGGGCAGGACTGCAGGGACACATAATAATGCTAATAAGGTATCCTTGGAAACCCACATTTATGAACGGGAAAATCTGGCTAGGTATTGCCATAGAAACAGTGACAGGGACTTTTATGAGTCATATGTAAAGTTATTACCTGTTTGGTCGTGTCATTAGGCCCCAAGCAGTCTGACAAAACAAAAAGTACATGAATGAGGGCAATAGCAAATATTATTCTTTAGATAAATAGTTTTTAAGATATTTTATTCATCTAGCAGTCGCTATTAGGCAGAATGACTTACAATGTAAGCGCATTTACATGATTAAGGGTGATTCGAGTGAGCTTATTTAATGTTCATGAAGACTTACATTGACATTCATACTGGAAGCAGCATCCAGACTCATCATAGACTTTAACTGGGGAATGTCCGTTCTCACAAACGACTGATTTCACTGGCTCACACTCCTTTGGCTTCAAGACTGCAGAACCGTTGGTGCACGTTGCTTTGGTGCAGTTGCCAACGTCCCAAGATTCACCGTTCTACCATGGTAAGATAATCGGTACAGTTACACACATTACACTCAATACACATGGTCCTCAATACAAATGATGAAGAAAGAATGGCCTGTAATTTAAGAAGACAGTGCTTACGGTATTAATGTGAGTAATAACTGTGGGCTGTATTTACAAAGCCTGATTATCTATGCAGTGTCTATTTCAGGGTGGTATTTGCGACAGACGAGTGCTAATAATAATAATTAGCCCCCTGTCCACTGTGGGCCAAAAGCCTGGGAACTTAATCCCAGGAACTCAAGCCTGGAACCAAAGTGATGGGGTTATAGTTCTTGCAGCATTTCCATTGGAATTCAGCCAGGCTCAGCAGCAACCATGGCAATGAAGCAGAACTTCATTTTTCACATCGTAAAAACAATAACAATGGGGCAACATAGATTGTGTGGTTCACTTCGCTTCTTCTTACTCTGTGGGAGTTTTTGAAAGCGAAGAGAATCAGTAAGATCGGTACCAGCAGCTCACTGTGTTTCACAGCAGCTTGCCAAGAGATTTGGAAATAAAAAGATTAATAAAAGTTGCATAATTCCAGTCATGGAGCACTTATTAGCTGTAATACTGTAGCTTCAAATTTTTATGCAGCTGAGGTACACTCAATTGCAATAACAATAATTCCAATTGCATGTATATGATCTACTCTAGTAGTTGAATTATTAAAATTATACATATGCAAGAGGTGGGGATATGTAAACAAATGTAGCAGAGTTTTAACTAGAAAGCTATACACCAAGCTAACTTGTTTCTTCACAGGCTAACTGGTACTGGAATGAAACTGCACATAGCTGAGTGCGCTATCTGGACATGGTGGTTAGTTAGAAAACTTGCCATTAGACATCTCATTTTCAACATGTATGCAAGGTAAACATTTTGTGTTCATTGGTGGACTTTGTGAATTTGGTGTGTATTCTGGACATAATTTGCTGAAGGTCAGTGATTATTTTAATCACTTTTGTTCGTTTAGCAATAATTACCTTTCTTGGAGGATCGAAGTGGTCACAGTCTGGCCCCAGTGTTGTAGTTTCAGGGCTGGTAGTTGTTACAATAGTTGTTGTTTCAGTTTTGGCTGTAGAAGATGGTGTACTAGCTGGAATGGTGGTCTTCTCAATGGTTGTCGAAATGGGTGGTGAAACAGTCGTGAGACAGGGTTTTGACTGCTTCTCAATTTCACATGTTGCATTGCAGTAAGCAGTGAAGCACCAGCCTTCACCGTCAGTTTCATTATATATTATTGATCCTGAGGGTGAAAAGGTAAGGGCCATGAGGGATTAGTGTCCATGTGAAAATCAACCTCAGCATGAATGTGTCTGTACAGGCAGTATTATTTAGGTCACAAAATAATAGAATAACGGAAACGGAAAGGTGAATATATTCAAGGACAACATGCACAAGTAAAGGTGATTAGGATATGTTTCGAACATACCTTATTAAATAAATATATCGATTAAAATTGTTGCAAAGGGAGAAATAGTGCTTATGAACATGATTTAAAAATTGTAAGGGTTTTACAGACAATGTAATGGAACTCTTGATAACTAGTATGGAATGGTGAGAGAAATATAGAAAATAATACCTACCCCGTGGATATTCCTCAGATTTATATGTGCAAAAACATTTAAGAGTAGTTAGTACAGGAATTCTAGTTGATGTTCTGAGAACAGGTCCTGTTGAATATGTAGGTTTTGCAGGTGAAGTGCCTGTGACAACCAGCATTGTCGTTGAACTGGCTGAAGCGGTAGGTGCTGTGCGAGTAGACATGGAAATTACTTCTGTTGGAGTAGGAGGCACTGATGTTGTCTCTGTGCTAATCGAAGGTCTAGAAGATGTCACAACAGGAGAAACTGTGGAAGTCTTAGGTGTTACTACTGGAGTAGTGATTTCTGCTTTTGTTGTTGATGCTGTGACTTCTGACATTGGAGTTGTGGGTAAAGTTCCTGTTGTAGGACCAGTGGTTTTTACCGTTGGTAACAAAGATGTTTTAACAGTTGTGGATGTCGTTCCCCAAGGTGTGGATATAACTTCTGTTGGAGTAGCCGACACAATTGTTGTCTCTGTGCTTGTGGAAGTTCTTGAAGATGTCACAACAGGAGAAACTGTGGAAGTCTTAGGTGGTACTACTGGAGTAGTGATTTCTGCTTTTGTTGTGGATGCTGTGATTTCTGAAATTGGAGTTGTGGACAATGTTTCTGTTACAGGAGCAGTGGTCTTCTCCTTTGGTGGCTTAGTTGTTTCAGTCAAAATTTTCTCTGTTGTGGATGGTTTTTTAGTGGCTGTTGGACCTGTTTGAGACGTTGTAGGTTTGACTTCTGTTGTTTTAGGTGGCACAATTGTTGTCTCCGTGCTAATGGAAGGTCTTGAAGATGTCACAACTGGGGAAACTGTGGAAGTCTTAGGTGGTACTACTGGAGTAGTGATTTCTGCTTTTGTTGTGGATGCTGTGATTTCTGAAATTGGAGTTGTGGACAATGTTTCTGTTACAGGAGCAGTGGTTTTCTCCTTTGGTGGCTTAGTTGTTTCAGTCAAAATTTTCTCTGTTGTGGATGGTTTTTTAGTGGCTGTTGGACCTGTTTGAGACGTTGTAGGTTTGACTTCTGTTGTTCTAGGTGGCACGATCGTTGTCTCTGTGCTAATGGAAGGTCTTGAAGATGTCACAACTGGGGAAACTGTGGAAGTCTTAGGTGGTACTACTGGAGTAGAGATTTCTGCTTTTGTTGTGGATGCTGTGATTTCTGAAATTGGAGTTGTGGACAATGTTTCTGTTACAGGAGCAGTAGTCTTCTCCTTTGGTGGCTTAGTTGTTTCAGTCAAAATTTTCTCTGTTGTGGATGGTTTTTTAGTGGCTGTTGGACCTGTTTGAGACGTTGTAGGTTTGACTTCTGTTGTTTTAGGTGGCACAGTCGTTGTCTCTGTGCTAATGGAAGGTCTTGAAGATGTCACAACAGGAGAAACTGCGGAAGTCTTAGGTGGTACTACTGGAGTAGTGATTTCTGCTTTTGTTGTGGATGCTGTGATTTCTGAAATTGGAGTTGTGGACAATGTTTCTGTTACAGGAGCAGTGGTCTTCTCCTTTGGTGGCTTAGTTGTTTCAGTCAAAATTCTCTCTGTTGTGGATGGTTTTTTAGTGGCTGTTGGACCTGTTTGAGACGTTGTCGGTTTGACTTCCGTTGTTTTAGGTGGCACAATCGTTGTCTGTGTGCTAATGGAAGGTCTTGATGATGTCACAACAGGAGAAACTGTGGAAGTCTTAGGTGGTACCACTGGAGTAGTGATTTCTGCTTTTGTTGTGGATGCTGTGATTTCTGAAATTGGAGTTGTGGACAATGTTTCTGTTACAGGAGCAGTGGTCTTCTCCTTTGGTGGCTTAGTTGTTTCAGTCAAAATTTTCTCTGTTGTGGATGGTTTTTTAGTGGCTGTTGGACCTGTTTGAGACGTTGTAGGTATGACTTCTGTTGTTTTAGGTGGCAAAATTGTTGTCTCCGTGCTAATGGAAGGTCTTGAAGATGTCACAACTGGGGAAACTGTGGAAGTCTTAGGTGGTACTACTGGAGTAGTGATTTCTGCTTTTGTTGTGGATGCTGTGATTTCTGAAATTGGAGTTGTGGACAATGTTTCTGTTACAGGAGCAGTGGTTTTCTCCTTTGGTGGCTTAGTTGTTTCAGTCAAAATTTTCTCTGTTGTGGATGGTTTTTTAGTGGCTGTTGGACCTGTTTGAGACGTTGTAGGTTTGACTTCTGTTGTTCTAGGTGGCACGATCGTTGTCTCTGTGCTAATGGAAGGTCTTGAAGATGTCACAACTGGGGAAACTGTGGAAGTCTTAGGTGGTACTACTGGAGTAGTGATTTCTGCTTTTGTTGTGGATGCTGTGATTTCTGAAATTGGAGTTGTGGACAATGTTTCTGTTACAGGAGCAGTGGTCTTCTCCTTTGGTGGCTTAGTTGTTTCAGTCAAAATTTTCTCTGTTGTGGATGGTTTTTTAGTGGCTGTTGGACCTGTTGGAGACGTTGTAGGTTTGACTTCTGTTGTTTTAGGTGGCACGATCGTTGTCTCTGTGCTAATGGAAGGTCTTGAAGATGTCACAACTGGGGAAATTGTGGAAGTCTTAGGTGGTACTACTGGAGTAGTGATTTCTGCTTTTGTTGTGGATGCTGTGATTTCTGAAATTGGAGTTGTGGACAATGTTTCTGTTACAGGAGCAGTGGTCTTCTCCTTTGGTGGCTTTGTTGTTTCAGTCAAAATTTTCTCTGTTGTGGATGGTTTTTTAGTGGCTGTTGGACCTGTTTGAGACGTTGTAGGTTTGACTTCTGTTGTTTCTGATGGCACAATCGTTGTCTCTGTGCTAACGGAAGGTCTTGAAGATGTCACAACAGGAGAAACTGTGGAAGTCTTAGGTGGTACCACTGGAGTAGTGATTTCTGCTTTTGTTGTGGATGCTGTGATTTCTGAAATTGGAGTTGTGGACAATGTTTCTGTTACAGGAGCAGTAGTCTTCTCCTTTGGTGGCTTAGTTGTTTCAGTCAAAATTTTCTCTGTTGTGGATGGTTTTTTAGTGGCTGTTGGACCTGTTTGAGACGTTGTAGGTTTGACTTCTGTTGTTTTAGGTGGCACAGTCGTTGTCTCTGTGCTAATGGAAGGTCTTGAAGATGTCACAACAGGAGAAACTGCGGAAGTCTTAGGTGGTACTACTGGAGTAGTGATTTCTGCTTTTGTTGTGGATGCTGTGATTTCTGAAATTGGAGTTGTGGACAATGTTTCTGTTACAGGAGCAGTGGTCTTCTCCTTTGGTGGCTTAGTTGTTTCAGTCAAAATTCTCTCTGTTGTGGATGGTTTTTTAGTGGCTGTTGGACCTGTTTGAGACGTTGTCGGTTTGACTTCCGTTGTTTTAGGTGGCACAATCGTTGTCTCTGTGCTAATGGAAGGTCTTGATGATGTCACAACAGGAGAAACTGTGGAAGTCTTAGGTGGTACCACTGGAGTAGTGATTTCTGCTTTTGTTGTGGATGCTGTGATTTCTGAAATTGGAGTTGTGGACAATGTTTCTGTTACAGGAACAGTGGTCTTCTCCTTTGGTGGCTTGGTTGTTTCAGTCAAAATTTTCTCTGTTGTGGATGGTTTTTTAGTGACTGTTGGACCTGTTTGAGACGTTGTAGGTTTGACTTCTGTTGTTTCAGGTGGCACAGTCGTTGTCTCTGTGCTAATGGAAGGTCTTGAAGATGTCACAACAGGAGAAACTGTGGAAGTCTTAGGTGGTACTACTGGAGTAGTGATTTCTGCTTTTGTTGTGGATGCTGTGATTTCTGAAATTGGAGTTGTGGACAATGTTTCTGTTACAGGAGCAGTGGTCTTCTCCTTTGGTGGCTTTGTTGTTTCAGTCAAAATTTTCTCTGTTGTGGATGGTTTTTTAGTGACTGTTGGACCTGTTTGAGACGTTGTAGGTTTGACTTCTGTTGTTTTAGGTGGCACAATCGTTGTCTCTGTGCTAATGGAAGGTCTTGAAGATGTTGCAACTGGGGAAACTGTGGAAGTCTTAGGTGGTACAACTGGAGTAGTGATTTCTGCTTTTGTTGTGGATGCTGTGATTTCTGAAATTGGAGTTGTGGACAATGTTTCTGTTACAGGAGCAGTGGTCTTCTCCTTTGGTGGCTTAGTTGTTTCAGTCAAAATTTTCTCTGTTGTGGATGGTTTCTTAGTGGCTGTTGGGCCTGTTTGAGACGTTGTAGGTTTTACTTCAGTTGTTTTTGGTGGCACAATCGTTGTCTCTGTGCTAATGGAAGGTCTTGAAGATGTCACAACTGGGGAAACTGTGGAAGTCTTAGGTGGTACTACTGGAGTAGTGATTTCTGCTTTTGTTGTGGATGCTGTGATTTCTGAAATTGGAGTTGTGGACAATGTTTCTGTTACAGGAACAGTGGTCTTCTCCTTTGGTGGCTTGGTTGTTTCAGTCAAAATTTTCTCTGTTGTGGATGGTTTTTTAGTGACTGTTGGACCTGTTTGAGACGTTGTAGGTTTGACTTCTGTTGTTTTAGGTGGCACAGTCGTTGTCTCTGTGCTAATGGAAGGTCTTGAAGATGTCACAACAGGAGAAACTGTGGAAGTCTTAGGTGGTACTACTGGAGTAGTGATTTCTGCTTTTGTTGTGGATGCTGTGATTTCTGAAATTGGAGTTGTGGACAATGTTTCTGTTACAGGAGCAGTGGTCTTCTCCTTTGGTGGCTTTGTTGTTTCAGTCAAAATTTTCTCTGTTGTGGATGGTTTTTTAGTGACTGTTGGACCTGTTTGAGACGTTGTAGGTTTGACTTCTGTTGTTTTAGGTGGCACAATCGTTGTCTCTGTGCTAATGGAAGGTCTTGAAGATGTCACAACAGGAGAAACTGTGGAAGTCTTAGGTGGTACTACTGGAGTAGTGATTTCTGCTTTTGTTGTGGATGCTGTGATTTCTGAAATTGGAGTTGTGGACAATGTTTCTGTTACAGGAGCAGTGGTCTTCTCCTTTGGTGGCTTAGTTGTTTCAGTCAAAATTTTCTCTGTTGTGGATGGTTTTTTAGTGGCTGTTGGACCTGTTTGAGACGTTGTAGGTTTGACTTCTGTTGTTTTAGGTGGCACGATCGTTGTCTCTGTGCTAATGGAAGGTCTTGAAGATGTCACAACAGGAGAAACTGTGGAAGTCTTAGGTGGTACTACTGGAGTAGTGATTTCTGCTTTTGTTGTGGATGCTGTGATTTCTGAAATTGGAGTTGTGGACAATGTTTCTGTTACAGGAGCAGTGGTCTTCTCCTTTGGTGGCTTAGTTGTTTCAGTCAAAATGTTCTCTGTTGTGGATGGTTTTTTAGTGGCTGTTGGACCTGTTTGAGACGTTGTAGGTTTGACTTCTGTTGTTTTAGGTGGCACAATCGTTGTCTCTGTGCTAATGGAAGGTCTTGATGATGTCACAACAGGAGAAACTGTAGAAGTCTTAGGTGGTACCACTGGAGTAGTGATTTCTGCTTTTGTTGTGGATGCTGTGATTTCTGAAATTGGAGTTGTGGACAATGTTTCTGTTACAGGAGCAGTGGTCTTCTCCTTTGGTGGCTTGGTTGTTTCAGTCAAAATTTTCTCTGTTGTGGATGGTTTTTTAGTGGCTGTTGGGCCTGTTTGAGACGTTGTAGGTTTGACTTCTGTTGTTTTAGGTGGCACAATCGTTGTCTCTGTGCTAATGGAAGGTCTTGATGATGTCACAACTGGGGAAACTGTGGAAGTCTTAGGTGGTACTACTGGAGTAGTGATTTCTGCTTTTGTTGTGGATGCTGTGATTTCTGAAATTGGAGTTGTGGACAATGTTTCTGTTACAGGAGCAGTGGTCTTCTCCTTTGGTGGCTTGGTTGTTTCAGTCAAAATTTTCTCTGTTGTGGATGGTTTTTTAGTGGCTGTTGGACCTGTTTGAGACGTTGTAGGTTTGACTTCTGTTGTTTTTGATGGCACAATCGTTGTCTCTGTGCTAATGGAAGGTCTTGATGATGTCACAACAGGAGAAACTGTGGAAGTCTTAGGTGGTACCACTGGAGTAGTGATTTCTGCTTTTGTTGTGGATGCTGTGATTTCTGAAATTGGAGTTGTGGACAATGTTTCTGTTACAGGAGCAGTGGTCTTCTCCTTTGGTGGCTTGGTTGTTTCAGTCAAAATTTTCTCTGTTGTGGATGGTTTTTTAGTGGCTGTTGGGCCTGTTTGAGACGTTGTAGGTTTGACTTCTGTTGTTTTAGGTGGCACAATCGTTGTCTCTGTGCTAATGGAAGGTCTTGATGATGTCACAACTGGGGAAACTGTGGAAGTCTTAGGTGGTACTACTGGAGTAGTGATTTCTGCTTTTGTTGTGGATGCTGTGATTTCTGAAATTGGAGTTGTGGACAATGTTTCTGTTACAGGAACAGTGGTCTTCTCCTTTGGTGGCTTGGTTGTTTCAGTCAAAATTTTCTCTGTTGTGGATGGTTTTTTAGTGACTGTTGGACCTGTTTGAGACGTTGTAGGTTTGACTTCTGTTGTTTTAGGTGGCACAGTCGTTGTCTCTGTGCTAATGGAAGGTCTTGAAGATGTCACAACAGGAGAAACTGTGGAAGTCTTAGGTGGTACTACTGGAGTAGTGATTTCTGCTTTTGTTGTGGATGCTGTGATTTCTGAAATTGGAGTTGTGGACAATGTTTCTGTTACAGGAGCAGTGGTCTTCTCCTTTGGTGGCTTTGTTGTTTCAGTCAAAATTTTCTCTGTTGTGGATGGTTTTTTAGTGACTGTTGGACCTGTTTGAGACGTTGTAGGTTTGACTTCTGTTGTTTTAGGTGGCACAATCGTTGTCTCTGTGCTAATGGAAGGTCTTGAAGATGTCACAACAGGAGAAACTGTGGAAGTCTTAGGTGGTACCACTGGAGTAGTGATTCCTGCTTTTGTTGTGGATGCTGTGATTTCTGAAATTGGAGTTGTGGACAATGTTTCTGTTACAGGAGCAGTGGTCTTCTCCTTTGGTGGCTTGGTTGTTTCAGTCAAAATTTTCTCTGTTGTGGATGGTTTTTTAGTGGCTGTTGGGCCTGTTTGAGACGTTGTAGGTTTCACTTCTGTTGTTTTAGGTGGCACAATCGTTGTCTCTGTGCTAATGGAAGGTCTTGATGATGTCACAACTGGGGAAACTGTGGAAGTCTTAGGTGGTACTACTGGAGTAGTGATTTCTGCTTTTGTTGTGGATGCTGTGATTTCTGAAATTGGAGTTGTGGACAATGTTTCTGTTACAGGAGCAGTGGTCTTCTCCTTTGGTGGCTTGGTTGTTTCAGTCAAAATTTTCTCTGTTGTGGATGGTTTTTTAGTGACTGTTGGGCCTGTTTGAGACGTTGTAGGTTTGACTTCTGTTGTTTTTGATGGCACAATCGTTGTCTCTGTGCTAATGGAAGGTCTTGATGATGTCACAACAGGAGAAACTGTGGAAGTCTTAGGTGGTACCACTGGAGTAGTGATTTCTGCTTTTGTTGTGGATGCTGTGATTTCTGAAATTGGAGTTGTGGACAATGTTTCTGTTACAGGAGCAGTGGTCTTCTCCTTTGGTGGCTTGGTTGTTTCAGTCAAAATTTTCTCTGTTGTGGATGGTTTTTTAGTGGCTGTTGGGCCTGTTTGAGACGTTGTAGGTTTGACTTCTGTTGTTTTAGGTGGCACAATCGTTGTCTCTGTGCTAATGGAAGGTCTTGATGATGTCACAACTGGGGAAACTGTGGAAGTCTTAGGTGGTACTACTGGAGTAGTGATTTCTGCTTTTGTTGTGGATGCTGTGATTTCTGAAATGGGAGTTGTGGACAATGTTTCTGTTACAGGAGCAGTGGTCTTCTCCTTTGGTGGCTTGGTTGTTTCAGTCAAAATTTTCTCTGTTGTGGATGGTTTTTTAGTGGCTGTGGGGCCTGTTTGAGACGTTGTAGGTTTGACTTTTGTTGTTTTAGGTGGCACAATCGTTGTCTCTGTGCTAATGGAAGGTCTTGAAGATGTCACAACTGGGGAAACTGTGGAAGTCTTAGGTGGTACTACTGGAGTAGTGATTTCTGCTTTTGTTGTGGATGCTGTGATTTCTGAAATTGGAGTTGTGGACAATGTTTCTGTTACAGGAGCAGTGGTCTTCTCCTTTGGTGGCTTAGTTGTTTCAGTCAAAATTTTCTCTGTTGTGGATGGTTTTTTAGTGACTGTTGGACCTGTTTGAGACGTTGTAGATTTGACTTCTGTTGTTTTAGGTGGCACAGTCGTTGTCTCTGTGCTAATGGAAGGTCTTGAAGATGTCACAACAGGAGAAACTGTGGAAGTCTTAGGTGGTACTACTGGAGTAGTGATTTCTGCTTTTGTTGTGGATGCTGTGATTTCTGAAATTGGAGTTGTGGACAATGTTTCTGTTACAGGAGCAGTGGTCTTCTCCTTTGGTGGCTTTGTTGTTTCAGTCAAAATTTTCTCTGTTGTGGATGGTTTTTTAGTGACTGTTGGACCTGTTTGAGACGTTGTAGGTTTGACTTCTGTTGTTTTAGGTGGCACAATTGTTGTCTCTGTGCTAATGGAAGGTCTTGAAGATGTCGCAACTGGGGAAACTGTGGAAGTCTTAGGTGGTACTACTGGAGTAGTGATTTCTGCTTTTGTTGTGGATGCTGTGATTTCTGAAATTGGAGTTGTGGACAATGTTTCTGTTACAGGAGCAGTGGTCTTCTCCTTTGGTGGCTTAGTTGTTTCAGTCAAAATTTTCTCTGTTGTGGATGGTTTCTTAGTGGCTGTTGGGCCTGTTTGAGACGTTGTAGGTTTTACTTCAGTTGTTTTTGGTGGCACAATCGTTGTCTCTGTGCTAATGGAAGGTCTTGAAGATGTCACAACTGGGGAAACTGTGGAAGTCTTAGGTGGTACCACTGGAGTAGTGATTTCTGCTTTTGTTGTGGATGCTGTGATTTCTGAAATTGGAGTTGTGGACAATGTTTCTGTTACAGGAGCAGTGGTCTTCTCCTTTGGTGGCTTAGTTGTTTCAGTCAAAATTTTCTCTGTTGTGGATGGTTTTTTAGTGACTGTTGGACCTGTTTGAGACGTTGTAGGTTTCACTTCTGTTGTTTTAGGTGGCACAATTGTTGTCTCGGTGCTTTTTTGTGTTGTTCCTTCTGTCAGCGTGAATGTAGGCACTGATTCTGTTACTGGTCTGTAGGAAGTTTCCCTTCCTTTTTCTGTGGTTGCTGGTGTGGATGTTTCTGTTACAGGACCAGTGGTTTTCTTTGTTGGTGGCTTTGTTGTTTCAGTCTGAATTTTCTCTGTTGTGGATATTGGTTTTTCTGTCGTCAAAGGTGCTGTGGGAGATGGTGTGGGTTTGACTTCTGTTGGCCCAGTTGGCCTTGGCGTGGTTCTTGTTCTCACTGTTGTTTTTGCTGTGGTCACTGCCTGTGGTGATGTTGAATATTTTGTTGTTGCTCCTTCTGTCAGCGTGAATGTAGGCACTGATTCTGTTACTGGTCTGTAGGAAGTTTCCCTTCCTTTTTCTGTGGTTGCTGGTGTGGATGTTTCTGTTACAGGACCAGTGGTTTTCTTTGTTGGTGGCTTTGTTGTTTCAGTCTGAATTTTCTCTGTTGTGGATATTGGTTTTTCTGTCGTCAAAGGTGCTGTGGGAGATGGTGTGGGTTTGACTTCTGTTGGCCCAGTTGGCCTTGGCGTGGTTCTTGTTCTCACTGTTGTTTTTGCTGTGGTCACTGCCTGTGGTGATGTTGAATATTTTGTTGTTGCTCCTTCTGTCAGTGTGAATGTAGGCACTGATTCCGTTATTGGTCTGTAGGAAGTTTCCCTTCCTTTTTCTGTAGTTGCTGATGTCATTTCTGAAAAGGAAGTTGCAAGATCTCTCTTGAAAATGTTTTTGTTGTATTCAATAACTGTTAAATTTACACTTTTGACATTATATCAGATGCATTGAGTCACTTGTTTTCCAGAATTGCAATTACTTTCAAAATGACAAAATAATTGACTAATTTACTTGAGTTTTAAATAGTCACAAAAATTGACTAAAGAGTAAAATTCATAACATTTTGCTAAGTTTTATATATATATATATATATAATTTATTTATTTTTTAAGGGTTAATGTGTTGACAGTAATACACGCCACTCATGGCTTAAAGGGGAATTTCACTTTAAAACACATAGGAGATTATTTTATTTCTAATTTTCTTCTAATGAATGTGTCAACCTTCATTTTTCAATTAGTTATTTCGTTTTGTTAATATGTTTCAATGTTGTGTTGCTTACCTTTACAAATTAATGAAGTAGACCTAGGCAGCATATCATTGCGCGACTTCAACGCTATGCTTTTCTTCGAAGAAGAAAAAACAGGAAACCGTACTACTATGTGGACTTGCGCTAAAAAAAATAGGTCCTTGTTTCTAACGTTTGACATTTAAAACTAAATAACTAATCGATAATATGTTATGCTGCCTAGGTCTACTTTATGAATTTGTAAAGGTAAGCAACAAAACATTGTAAAATATTAACAAAACGAAATAACTAATCGAAAAATGAAGGTCGACACATTTATTAGAATGACAATATAAACAAAATAAGCCCACATGTGTTTGAAAGTGAAATTCCCCTTTAATTTCTGTTAAAAAATTAAGAAAAAGTTACAACCAATCTCTTTGAATTACAAAGACCATTGGCAGTTACAAAACTATTCAACAGAAGCATATTGCACAGCGTTTCCCAACCTTGGGGTCGGGGGTCGCCTGATACGCAAATGTACGTCGCAAGAAAATAGCTGAAAATAGAAACATGTTTTAAATTTTTTAAAAATAATATAATTTTTAAAATATTTTTTTTTTTTTACAAATATTAAGTTCATTTAAATCAAGTTTGTGTTTAAATCAATCCGCGTAAATTGGCGCAAACTGTCCTATGCAGTGTGGGTAGCCGACTTAGCAAGTTAAAAATGGACCGATTTCTTAATTCGAGCTCCCCCATCCAGAACATCAAGCGAACCTGATACTGAACATATAACTTCAAAACGGTCTCAAAAATATGATGAATCATTTCTTCAGTATGGATTTACGAGCGTCATCGAGAACAACGAGGAAAAGCACAAACGGCTCTTGTGCGGTAATGTGCTGTCTACAGAGAGTATGAAACCAAACAAACTTAAAAGGCACTTTGAGACAACACACAAAGAATACATGGGGAAGCCAAAATCATATTTCAAAAGAAAACGTAATCAACTGAGCAGGCAGCACTTTAGAAAGGTTCCCTTCCCAAGGACTTATTTGTGCGAACCAGGACTTAGCGCTCTTGTTTGCATGATATCAAAATGACCAGTCCAAACTAGACGTGACAGATGAGATCAGACGCGCGCTCTCGACTTCCCCTGATTTTGATAAGTTGCAGTGAGACGCGCAAGCGCAACCATCCCATTAGACATGGTGAGTTTTTAAATGTACGATCAGTGTCAACATATTGTGCTTTACTGGACTCTTAGCAGTGATTGTATACTAAAATGTAACTGTCATATGTTAAATATTAAATATTAAAAAAGTATCCAATAGCAAAGAAATGTCAATATTTTAAATGGCTGGGGTTGCGTAAAATTTCAGACCTAAAATTGGGGTCCTGAACTAAAAAAGGTTGGGAACCCCTAATATAACACAACCAACATGGCACACCCCGGTACAGTTCTATTTGGCATAAATCATCTAAACTTACCTGTTGTTGAGAAGACAAAGACTGTTGTTGGTGGTGCTGTGGTATATGTGGCAGTGCTTGTGGATTCTGTGGTCCTGGGTGACGTGGTTGGTACTGCTGTGGTGGTGGTTGCACAAGCATACATATCCCTCTCAATTGTTCCATTCTTTCCGCAGACAGCAGTGATGCAACTGTCGTCACCATCGGTAGTGTTGTAAATGGTAGTTCCATAAGAATATTTATTTCCTTTGTATATGCAGTAACAGGCTGTGAAAATCAGAAAAGAGTTATATTTACTTGTCAGATACATTCAACCATGTGTTTCCTCACACCCCTTCTTTGATTATTATAGTATTAATATAGTTTTATGAATATTAGCTTCACCGTTGTCATCATGACTGCAGAGCACTCCTGTCATTGCACAGTAGCTGTAAGAAAAGAAGGAAATTGGTTGTAATCTTTCTTCTTGAGTAGTGTGTAAGTCATTCATTGGAACACAGTAGGCTAAATATTAACTGGAGCTTTGAACAGTGTTGCCATCATTCCTTTGCTGTAATACAGTACAGCATGCACTGTACAAGTGTGGCATTGAAAGATATTTCAAATTAGCCTAGTTACATTTGCAGCACACAGTACACAGATTTGCTAGCTTATTTACCAGGGAACTGTAACTATCTATAGATTTGGTTTCTTCAGTCTCTTGGTTTGCTTTTTCAGTGTAGGTCCTATGTCATAGCAGTTTGCAAGTTAATCTATGCTGTTGTTCCCTGCACTTGGAATAGTACTTCTCTCTAGGGTTTTCGACACATTTGTTCCTGGTTATGGTTATACACTTTGTTGTATGTCGCTCTGGATAAGAGCGTCTGCCAAATGTCTGTAATGTAATGTAATGTAAGTATGTTTGCAGGAAATATGTGTCAAAGGGATTTCCCTTTGTCAGAGCATTTTCTGTTGAAATACAGGATTACTGGTGATCCTAGCCAGGGGAGTTTTTGTTGATTATCCAAAAAAATCTTACCAGGTCTCACAGTTCTTTGTGGATGGGACACTCTGTCCATTGGTGTAGTGATTTCCCTCCTCATCATAGCAGCCACACTCTTCACTCGGCACACAAGTCATTGTGGCTTCATCTAGGAATGGTTTGTCTGCAGGACACTTTGGATAGCAGCCTGAAAAGATAAAGTCTTTCAGGATATATTCTTCGATCCACATTCAGTTAAAATTACTATGAGCAGTGTATGACCAGTTACCAGTTGAAGTTAGGCTACTTCTTGAGCTGCCATTTTTTGAACTACTGAATAACAGTGAGGTATTTTAAGGCAGAATTAGAAAGCCAATATAAAAATGAAAATAGCCTTCAAAAATGGTTTATGTCAAATGTGTAAAACTATATAGTGTGACAGAATCAGAATCAGAAACAGGTTTATTGCCAAGTAGGTTTTCACATACAAGTAATTTGATTTGGTCTGATGATGTATAACAGTAAACATAAAATAAACATAGACATAGTGCAAACAATAAACATAGTGCAAGTATAAAACAAGTATAAGCAAGGGAAAAAGTGTTATAAGAATAGGTACAAGTACTATATGTCTATTTGGTGCCCGTGGGGGTCAGGATAACAGACAGTGTCAGTGGGGGTCCCGGGAATTTCTCCTTCACTAGTATTTATTACATATAAGCCTTCCACCAATTCAAAAATAATGTTTGGTGCATAATATGCAGACCACAGCCACAGTCACCACAAGTTGTTATTTTACTCTTGCAATAGAGCATGTGTGGGCAAAAGTTCATTTAGCTCAGTTTCAGAAAAAATCAACTTAATTAATTAAATAAAATTTTTGTACCCCAGGTATATGTAAATGGAAACCACAGCTAACAAAGTGAATACCTTCATTATCAAAAATGGGACATTCATGTTGAGGCAGCAGTGTGAGTATAACTACGTCCATAGTGATATACCCTCTTAAATGAGAAACTTAGCAACTTTCTAACATGCTTAAGTGGCTAATCAGCTGCACAAAACTGTAGCATCAATAGCTGAGTAAAATGAAGTATGGTTTTAAAACTACATATTATGTAAAGAACTAGAGGAAATAAATATTACCTCTGATAACTGGAAACAGAGTAGGGGGGAAAATGTTACCTTCAAGTGCAGGAATCTGTTTTGAGCAAATCCCTGAAGGATTCTTGCAGGTTTTAACGCAGGGGGCTCCACAGGGCTTGTAGTGCCATTCACAGCCATCAGGGCCATTGTAGTAATCACAGAACAGAGCTACATGGGATAGAAACAAATCAGTCTTATACATCCACATATTAACATAACATAACATAATGACGAGAATGGGCCATTCAGCCCAACAATGCGCGCCATTTTCCCGACAAAATTGTACCTAGTGCTCTGATTAGATAGTATCAAGCGCATTTGCAAAGCATCACTTTTACACAAAGACAAGTTCCTCCACAGTTTGTAAGATTGTGGCATGGCACATTAACGTCAAGTGATGCTCTGATGCATCAATGGCTCAGCTTGCTCTGAATGTACCACAGTGCAAGCTGCAAGTTTACTTTACATTATGGTATTTCTCATGTTGCTCCTCTGATTGCCATTTGTCTCTATCCTGTGATGTTTTTCTTGAACATGGTCCATCTGTCTTGGGGACCAGAACTGGTTTAAACCAGCCCTCAATGGTTTTATAATGAAATGCGGTACTGGACAAGATAAACCGTATTGCATTTTCAACAAGAGAACAACAGATCCCTGTTGTTGTGAACCCAGGTTTGCTGCTCAGGGTCATTGTAGCATTTGGTCTGCCGGAGAGGCGGATTGGTCTCGGCTGCGCCGGCTGGTGGAGAGAGCACACACACCTGGGCTGCGTTAGCTAATCAGCACATGTGCTTAAAGGTGTGCTGCTCTCCACAGTTCGGGGCCGAGACCGGGAGCTTACACTGAGAGCGCGGTTATGAGTTTTGTTTCATTTTATTTTGAGCACGAAAGAAAAAGAAAGCAATCCTCAGCTGGGATACTGGAGGAGCTGGACCTGGCCGGGAAGGTGGGTCAGCCACAGAACAGGGAACTGAAAAGTTTTTTTTGTGTGTGTGTGGGTACGCCCTCTCTCTCCGTGCGACAGAAACGGTGTTCCCCAGCATTGCCGCATCTCCTCCCAGGGGTGTCACGCTTGGCGTGTGACAGTCATATGAACACATTTTCATTGCGGCACAGGGTTTTTGCTTGTGTGGTTTGCTGTGACTCACGGCAGATTTGGGGAGTCCTCCAGGCGACGCAGACTCCAGCTTCGTTGCAGGCCTGCGCGTAAGACGCCACAGCCGTGCAGAAGCACTCACAGTCTCCCCCGCTGTCACACGCGCACGAGTCGCTCACGCACGCATCGTAGTACTGCCCAGGGTCCACCTTTCCAGAACAGTAAAGATTTTCTGCTTCAGCAAATCACTTTTTTCCAGTTACACGCCATTTTATACCATCAGAATTACTTTTCAAAGTATGGGAACATACTTTTAAAGCACATTTTTCATTGTACTCACATAGAAGTGGCTGTATAACCACAAGTGAATAACTCCAGATTCTAGATTTGAATCTAAATTAAGAACCAGTCTAGGACCGACCACTAAGTCTAGCTATGGCAGAGATTGATCCAAACATCCTAAAATATATCTCATTCTAAAATATCTACAAATAACTGTCTATATGTTTACAAACTACAAAAAAAAAATGGAGGCCAAGATTGCGTTGCAGGTGGCACAGAGATTTAAACAATACAAAATTCACAAAATGCAACCCATATAATATATGAAATACATATATGAAAAATAAACATTTAAAATGCAGCATATATATTTTTGAATGCTGCCTATCCCTGGAGTAGGGTAACTGTGGTTCGTGGACGTTGTACCTGTGAGTGGCAGGCACTGAACACTCTGCTGTTGATGATGCTACACTGCTTCTGGGCCCAGGATTGTCTGTAAGGGTTTGATGTGCAGGGGTCTTTTATGAGCTCTGCATCGGGGCAGGTGGGAGCCACCTTCCAGCTGTTTCCAAACTCCACGGGGTTCACTACCACTGCCTGGCTCCTGGTGGTGAAGTCGTTGTTTCCGTTGCCATCGTAGTTTCCACACAGACCACAGACACGGCCCTGGGGAAGACATTAAATGCAAACATGCATCTTTGGCCTGGAGCAGTGCAGCACTAAACGCACACGCGTGTGTCAGGCCTGGAGCACTGCAACGATAAAGGGGTGCCTTTGCCTCCAATCAGAGTGATTAGGTTTTCCCCTAAACATATGTATAAATAAAAGTGTTCACCTGGAAGTAATTGCCCTGTTCTTTGAACAATGTGGTGCACATGCAACCATGCAAATACGTCATCACATAGTGAGGTCGCCGTGGTGACAAATTGATCAATCACTTATGACTTTACATGAAAAATACTTACTTGAAATTTTCGGCCAAGTTTGATGAACATGCTGGTCTTTTTGTCCCACATTAGGATCACACCATTGTTTGCCTCGACCACCAGATAAATCCCCATGGTTCTGATCTGGTATGGAATCTCATTGCCGGTATCCCTCTGTATCACTTCGTACTTTCCTTCAGCCAGCACCAGCTCATTACTCTGAAAGAGAAATTACAACCATGCTAACAAAAATAGTTACTAGCTACAGTATCTATTTCTGGGACATTTGGGGGTGATTGTCCTTTCTGTTTGCCACAGAGATTTTCATTCGTGAAGTTTGGTTGACATTTGCAGACTTGAGGCACAAAACTGTCTAAAGTTGTTGGCTGGTTACCAACTAACTGCTTACAGCAATTTTCTTTCATGCTTTATAAACATTACCAGACATATAATGTTAACATGTCAGTCATGATAATATATCTAATGCCGATGTGCACATGTTAAATAGAGTCAGTTTTGTAATTGTAATATCTTACTAAGTAGTAGTTTTGCTCCTGACCCATTGTAGGCTTTTAGGTAGGCTTCTGGTTGAAATGTCCTGCTATTTTACTAACGTCAGACACACAGGCCTGCAGTACATACCCCCAGAAAGAGCTTGATGGCCTTAGAACAGGTTGCTCCAGTGGTTCCGCAGGGTATGTTCTCAGTGATCACCCTGAAAGTACCATTACTGCTCTTGCTGCAGTAATCCTGCGAAAGTTTCACATTTGGGTTTAAGTTCAGGAATATGCACATTTCTACATATGTGACATGTCTTGAAATGTGGTAGTGTAGCTTAGTAACTAGCATTATGAGTAAATATCCAAACATATTATATATCCAAGATATTGTGTTCAATTTGGCTTTAAAGATAACAGTGATATTTATGGAGAGAAAAGATATAACACAATATGCTTTCCCAGGCTACTTTTCTGTCTTGCTCCATGAGTACATTTAACTAGAAATTTGCCATTCCTTATAAGATGTACCTGAGTGAGGGTATATTCACACCCTCCACTGAATCTGAACCTTTTCTCATCAAAGGTGATGTAATTGCCATCTCCATATATGGCACAGGTCCCATGGCACTCATTAGATGTACACTCCCATTTGCTTTTCTTACAGGTGCTGAAACGATAACAGTAACAAAATACAGGGATGAGATCTTTCCTGATTGGTCAGAAATGCTTGTTTTCAGCACCTATTTGTCCCAAGGGCCAAAAGTATTTGACTTTTTTTTTTCTTTTGCTTAGCATACTCTTCTGCTAACAGCTGTCCATCCATCCATCCATTATCTATACCCGGGGTCAGGATTGCAGGGGGTGCTGGAACCTTTCCCAGTGTGCATTGGCCAAGAGGCAGGATGCTAACAGCTGTCACAGAGTTTCTAAGCTCTGAGTGACATCCCTGAAATTAGGATAAGATGCATTTCGAAGGAACACTGATTTATAGAAGTATGTGCAGATCAGGCTTACCATGTGTTGCAGGAAACTTTAATTTTGGACCCAGGCTGATATGGAATGCCGTTGTGGATACAGGGGCAGGCGTCCTCCTCTATACACCCTCCCTTCCCATCAGACACCAGTCCTTCAGGACATACACAGCCTGAAATGCACTCCGTACTGATCTGTGGTGGAAAATCACATCACAAAATCATCACAATAAGAAGTCATCACGGGCACTTGTGCACCTGTAAAACACTTTAATTTCATGGTTGTCCATGTGTAAGTGAACATTTTACTGCTATCGGCATAACCACTGCTGTATGTGCACTCTCTAATCCTGTCTGAATACACAAAATGGTATATTATAAATGGTGGACTGATTGGCTTGCTAACTAGTACAGACCAGGTCTAATAAGCATTGTCAGGCTATCATATGCTGCTTCTCTCAACATTTCAAGCAATTGAATGCTGTTTGTGAATCTGATTATTCATCAGCATCGGTTTAGGGCAAACAGAGGAGATCAGCTCATAAATATTTATGGATAGGTCAGGGTAATAGTTTGGGCAAAGTACCCTGCAGTGTGCTAAGTTAGTGGGTAAAGTTTTACTGCCAGTCTATTGGAAGGTGAGTGGTAAATGCACTGCATGTTGAGTGTTGAATGATGACTGTATTGTACGGTAAGTGCTGCTGGGTGGTCTGTAGGAAAGTAACTCACACGCTCCATGTTGAGTGTGTTATACTGTAATGCTGCTGGGTGGTCTATAGCTGCTTGGTGGTCTGTAGGAAGGTAAGTGAGTAACTCACACACTCCATGTTGAGTGTATTGTACTGTAAATGATGTTGGGTGGTCTGTAGGAAAGTAACTCACACGCTCCATGTTGAGTGTGTTATACTGTAATGCTGCTGGGTGGTCTATAGCTGCTGGGTGGTCTGTAGGAAGGTAAGTGAGTAACTCACACACTCCATGTTGAGTGTATTGTACTGTAAATGCTGCTGGGTGGTCTATAGCTGCTGGGTGGTCTGTAGGAAGGTAAGTGAGTAACTCACACACTCCATGTTGAGTGTGTCATACTGTAAATGCTGCTGGGCGGTCTATAGCTGCTGGGTGGTCTGTAGGAAGGTAAGTGAGTAACTCACGCACTCCATGTTGAGTGTATTGTACTGTAAATACTGCTGGGTGGTCTATAGCTGCTGGGTGGTCTGTAGGAAGGTAAATGAGTAACTCACACACTCCATGTTGAGTGTATTGTACTGTAAATGATGCTGGGTGGTCTATAGGTACTGGGTGGTCTGTAGGAAGGTAAATGAGTAACTCACACACTCCATGTTGAGTGTATTGTACTGTAAATGCTGCTGGGTGGTCTATAGCTGCTGGGTGGTCTGTAGGAAGGTAAGTGAGTAACTCACACACTCCATGTTGAGTGTATTGTACTGTAAATGCTGCTGGGTGGTCTATAGCTGCTGGTGGTCTGTAGGAAGGTAAGTGAGTAACTCACACACTCCATGTTGAGTGTATTGTACTGTACGTGCTGCTGGGTGGTCTGTAGGAAGGTAAATGAGTAACTCACACACTCCATGTTGAGTGTATTGTACTGTAAATGCTGATGGGTGGTCTATAGCTCCCGGGTGGTCTGTAGGAAGGTAAGTGAGTAACTCACACACTCCATGTTGAGTGTACTGCAGGTCCTCTGGCACTCGGACCCTTTGGTCCCTGATTTGGTCTCCTCGCAGTTGAAGAACACCATGGGTGCACGGCAGGCCTCTGAGGGAGATGCAGGATGGGCATTTCTGTGTTACTGTTTATTTCCTGCTTCTAAAAATGACTTGTCCCTTTCCATTTTACTTAGCACAGAACTGTAAACATTAATTAATTCTTTACAATTCTATTAAATTGTAAATATTATTGGGTCAATTGCTGTGTGCTTCGCTGAAGTTGAAACCTCAGAACTGCTGTACAACTGGAAAAGCTAATTCTTAATTCATTGATTTGGAAAAGGTGCTCCAGTTGCACCGCAGTTCAGTGGCCTAGCGGTTTAAACCTGAGGTTTAAACTCCAGCTAAGCACACTGCCTATTGACCCAACTGTGTCCAATGCAAAAAGACAGTGTTAAGTGCTTGTTCTGTCTTGACTAAATAACTTCTGGTTTTGTACGGATGTCCACATTGCTAAATAGAAATAACAGTAATTGAATTTATGTCTTTATATTCAGTATTTGGCTGAATATACTGTATTTGCTATCTCCATATAGCCTATAGAACAGGTCCCATGTTTTAAATACAGATTTACTGTATTTATTCGCTAAATTGAAATCAGATAAAAATTGAAATTGAAATTAGAGACTGAGATTTAATTATACTTACTTCTTATCTTTTGTTCAGCCCCAAAGCAACTCAGAGATCCTTTCTTGCAAGTGCTGCAAAATGGGGACAGTGTAAGATTGGCAAAACAAAGCCAATATCGCAATGCACTGAGAACAAGTGAAGCTATTTCTTCATTGTGCTGTTTTTCACTGGATTGAATTATATCAATAATTTATGATCCAGAGTGCACGGAATGTGTTCTGTTTCTGTCTGCACAATAAACACTGTGGTCACTTAGAAAGCCTGTGCTTATATCATTCGGAATACAGTATACACTGTATTGTATCGTATTTATTTGCTGATTGTTGACTTGTTAACTCACTAACACGCACAGAGAAACCCTGCTGTCACTAACACACACACAGAAACCCTACTGTCACTAACACACAGTGATGGCCCTACCATGTAGCCCCGTTCTTGATGATTGTCTCTCCTGGGGCAACCTCCACCCCCTTGTGGTAACAGGAACAGCTTCTGGGCGGGACACATAGGTTTTCTTGGTTCATGTAGGTTCCCGATTCGCAACCGCAGCCGTCCACAGGTAAGAAGGCGACCTGGCAGGTGTAGTCAGGCTCACTGAGAGAGCGGCAGGTACGCTTGCAGCTGGTCATGCTGTACTGAAACACCATTGAGCTTGGGCAGCTGGTGTATTTCTCTGAGAAAAAGAAAAGACAGAAAACCCCATTTTAGTATCACTTAGCCTGATCTGTCCTGCTTCCCTTTGTCTGATGAAGTTTGACCTACTGCAGGCAGTTTCTCTCCATCCTTTGAGTATGATGCCTTTGACGGCACAGGCGTAGACGTAGGAAGAGAGTGCAGCACACATGCAGTCTTCGCTCTTCTCGCAGTTGCAGCTGTCATGCATGCATTGCTGAGGACAAGAGGGAGTCCGCCATCAAAAAGAGCTCTCGGACAAATTTGCTATGTTGGACAGAAATTCAGCGACTAGGATAATGATCATGACCTCTTCAAAAATGACGACATCTAAATAATTATGTGTGTAATGACTTACTGCTTTGTAACTGTCTGGGCTTATCTCAGAATGACACTGGGAAAATGGTCCTTTTGGGTCTGTCAGGAAGGAGCACCAGTACTGGGCATATTGCTCTGGGGAAAGGTGAGACACAAATACATGAACACATGGAACTATGTTTCCTGTCTTTGGAAGAATATCATCATAATACTTTAAAATACCATGTCATATACACAGTAAACACATACTTCCCTATAGTGACAAATATGAGAATGAAGGACAGAAGTAGGTTTCAGGAAGAGCTGTAGTGTTCATGTTGTCATGGTCAGAATGTCACAGTTTTAGTGTACATGTTGCCATAGTCAGGGAGTCACAATTATAGTGTACATGGTGTCAGTTAGGGTGTCAGAGTTCTAGTGTGCATGCTGTCATAGGAAGTTACAGTAAATATTGTCATGGGGAGTCACAGCTGTAGTTTGCTTGATGCCATAGTTACCGTTCTCCACGCTAAGACCGCAGGGGTTCTCAAAGCTGCCCTTAACATCGGGGCAGCTGGCCCTAGCCTTCCAGGTGTTGGCGAATGCTGCTGCGGTGCCTTCCACCAGTCCACTCGTGGATTTGAAGTCATCTGATTGGATATTGTTAAAGTTTCCACATAGACCTGAGGGAGGAAGGCACAAGGTACTGGGCATGTGTCGAAATACCAGTCAGCCATCTGACAGCCTCCAGTTAGGGTCATAAATGGACAGTACTATGAGACTGACTGGGTTGACCATCTCAACAAGATGTCAGTTTCTGGAGACATGCCAGGGATGACAATAGAGATCATGACTATATCACCTTTTGCTAGAAACCAGAGAAGAGTTGCACTAGTCATAGAGCACACTGATAACAAATAGAAGAATGCCAATGGTGATTGGGAATACTTACTGCCTATAGTTCTTGGTTACCATCAGGGATCTTGTAAGTATGACAAAAAAGCTAGGAAGCATGTGCATTGCTAATAAACTTATGATCAGTAATGGCTTGTGACAAATCATGATCTTGTTTAGGTGGGCTACAAGTGGAGGTGGCAGTTCAGCCAATGCTTCCACTGACCTACAACTCCTGACCTTGCTAGAACCTTGCTCACCTTTTAAAGAAAGAGCCTGAAATTGTGCTGAATGCCTGTGAAATTTTCAACCAGGCAGCACCTTACAATAGTTTACCCATATTACCTGTAATCGCCATTCTTTCAATAACATGCTATTGATACAGCTTGTATAAAATATCACAAGGTGTGGATCGCATTAAGCATATTAAGAAAAATAGTTCTTGTGACAAAGCTCTGGATCATTTCTTTAATCTCTGTATCATTGCAGTTATGGTAGGATGATGTACAGGTTGAAAATGCGAGCACGTACCACAGGTTGTCCCCTTGTTTGAGGGTTTTAAGGTGATGTAGACCTGCATGACTGGAACCAGCTGGATCCTCAGCTGGAGCCCGTAAATGGTTTCGACAATGACGTAGAATGTGGATGGCTTGAAGATGGTGACCTTATCTGTAACGTAAATATGATTCCGTTAGAATACATCCATTTCTGTTCATTACTAGCAGACATATATCAGAAATTTTGCAACAGCCTACCTGTAGAAAGTGGCAGTGGAGCAGCTAAATTATTCACAAAGGTACCTCCGTTTGGCTGTATGGAGATGATCTGTGGGATGGAGAGGAAGTGAGTAGGGAGACATTTAACATTCTACAACAGCTGCCTTAAAAATATGTCCTGGTTGGTACACCATTGGTGGATATGGTGGTCAGTAGTCACCACTGGATGCCAACCCTGGTACATTGTTGCATTTGCTCTAATATACTAACTATCGATGACCTGGCGGGACGTGCTTCGGAAGATAGTGTGTTTGTCTGAACTCTTGGGAATGTGATATGACAGACCTTAAAAAACATTTTAAATGGACAATTTGGAGAAAAGGGATATTTCGGGTTAAATATTAGCCTCTGAATATAATGAGAATAATGGGTTGTATTTTTCACAGTACTTTTCATGGTCTCAAAGCACTTCAAACAGAAGTAGGGAAACTTGCCTCAACCACAACCAATGCACTAGAACAGCAAGGGAGAGAGTAAGACTGCCACCTACTGGCCCTACAAAATCACCAACAGTAATTTAGTTTTTCCAAGAGGACCAATTCAAATACTAACTAAGTGCAAAAAATAAACAGCTGTCTCTACACACTAAACATACATTTTAATATTCCTTTACTGGACAGAGACAGAAACACATGAAATTGAATAACATTTATCTATATGATGTTGCACAACCTGGTGCCATTTATAATGACACTTAGGGAACATAAGGTCGACAGTACACTAGCCAGAATATACTTTACAATTATATCAAAATATAAAATCTTCTTGAAATGAAATGCTTTTAATGGTCATTAATCTCCTAGAATCTTACTGGTCTTGAAATGGTTCATGTAGTTCAAATATTTTCATATTTAAGCCAGATGTGACAAAAGAAGACTGAGACACCCTAAGGTGAAAGAGGTGTTTCATGAATTTCAGGCTTTACTTAAATGACGCCTAAAAGGATGCAGAGGAAGGAATTACTTACAGTATCTGGGACTCGGATGATCACAGCCTTCAGACAGGTCTCCGTGTCGGTTAGGCCACATCTTTCTAAGTCTGCCAGTACTGTGAAATCCGTCCCTTCACATTGCTAAGGGAAAAGGGTGACAGTGAACTGTGACATTTCACAAACCAATATTTTTCTGAAGAGAATTCACCCATTCCACAGTTAAAAAAAAAAAAAAAATAGATGGGCTCAACTGCACCTTTTTTGTTATTGTATTCCCTTTGGAAATTGTCTGTTTTGAAGGGCTACATGCTAACCTGTTTGTACGTGGCACTATACAAAAATAAAGGTTCACTAAATATAGATTTTGAACATTCACCAGGCTTGGACTGCAGGTACCTGCAAACTGCTGGTTGTGGCTGCTAACCTATAGCCACGCCCATCTAAAGCAAATGCTGTATTGCTACTGTTGTTTCTAAATGTGCATATTTGTACAGCAGGTTTTCAGCGGCAGATATGTTTATTGAACGCTAACTTTATTTGCAAACTTTTCAGGCTCATTAGCCCTGTGGACTGTAAGCAACAGAGACCTTCTCTCTCTCTCTCTCTCTCTCTGTCTGTCTGTCTGTCTTCTATATATAAAGGAGGATGCAGAACACAATGTAACAGTAACATTTTTTTTAAATGGTAATTTTAATAACTAAATTTTAGCATTCAGCCTGGAAATAACGTACCTTACTGCAGCATCAGAGTGTATGACCTGCAGAGTGTGTGCTGTTTATGGAACTTGACCCTAACCATGCGTTTGACATAAAAAATTTGACATAAAATATAATGGTGTCAGAATCACAGACTCTATGGGCACTAACCTTGGCCAGGACGAAGGAGCACTGCCCATTAATGCTGTAGGCCTTTCCGTCGAAAGTGGTGATATGCGACCCACCCTCTACAGAACAGGTTCCAGGGCATTCCAGTTCCGCACAGCTCCACTCACCCCCAGAACATGTACTGGACAAAACAGCTTGTATTTTAGTTCATTATCACATGGTCACAATGCTTCACAATGCCTACCTGAGTAAAACTGGATGCTAGCTTTTGTTTTGGTCTTGTACTATGACACATGATTCAACTAGGATCCAAAACTGACTGAGTCTTGTTACTTCAAACATTTTTAAGAGATATGTTTTCATGTTTCTTATAACCAAATGGCATGTTCCTAAGTCAGACTTTTTGTTTATTGTATTTTATATCCTGTGTTCTGTGCATATACTTATTTATTGTAGGTTGCCTCTTGGCCTGGACACCCTTGCAAAAGAGATATTAACATCAATGGGACTCCAGTTAAACTAAGATATGCAAATACAATAATAACCATTGTCTTTAAGATCTATATTCGTTGAATCAGGTGCTTTAGTGCTTCAGTTTATTTTTTTAAAATTGGACAAAACACTGATGAGGTTGATGGAAAAGTATAATGCAAGTGATTGAAAATTAATATAGGGAAAAACTAAAATGATGCCAGAAAGAGTGGATACACATAACATACAGTAACACTGCGGTTGATTTTGACATTTCACAGAGCATTTAACTCACCATTTCGAGCATCCGCTTCTGTAAGATTCTCCTGGACTGTATGTTCTTCCATTATAGGTACAAGAGCACTGTTCTACTTTGATACAGCCAGTCTGCTTGATGTCATCAAAAATTGTCCCTGAAAAATACATATTTTTAACATTTAGCATTGTGATCCAACTCTGGAATTACAAACCTAATTATACCTGCAGCTACAGAAGAGCACTTAAATTTTTCTGCACCTCTGAATGGACATAAAATGTTTATAGCACAGATATTTTTATAAATTTATAGATGTGCATGCCGCTGAATGCCTTTTTGCAATGAATGAAGGTACTTTAAACTCATGATAGATAATCACCAGTTTCTTTAAAATGTTTTGTGATCTCCTTATAAAATCACTTTGCAAGCAAAAGGGAATAAAAATAGCAGAAGAAGCTATTGATCATTACTCATAATTGAACCTCGTCCATCACCCTCATAAACTTAGGGTATGATGAGCCTCACCATGTTAACACTTTTATATGAGGTAAGCCCACAGGATGTGTTTTGCTAAGGAAGCAGAGGTCAGTTACTACTTATAATAAATCGTGATTTCTTGCACTGAGGTGGCAATTCAAACCAAAAAGTTCTCTGGTGGTCCATCAGCAAATAACTTGATACTGGCTAAAGCTTGTTAGAAGCAAACAGGTAGCATAACTTCTGGTAGAAACCATTCTCAAGCAAATTGCCCATTCCAGACTCTGGAGCGATAGAGACTACTGAACATGGGAGCATTTACCAGGTGGGCAGAAGCAGCCGTCGGTGCAGTGCTCCTCACACAGTTGGCTTCTGTCTGAGTTAGAGCAAGTGTCGATGCACGGGGTTCCACACTCCTGGTACTCCATGTTAAAGGGACAGGATTTGCCTGTGTGCCACAGTGAAGCCAGTCAGCCATGACAAGATTGAAATCAAAAGGTATCATCAACCTCTTTCGCAGTATGTTTACACAGTCAATGTACATATACTCTGAAAATAAGACCCCAGCGTATTTACAAAAATTGTTTCTTGTATGAAATGTGTGTTATTTTATACATCTGTAGGATGCATTATAAAATGATATGGTCTGTAAAGGATATTCTACAAAATATTAACCCTGTTTTATTTTTTCACACTGCTGTTGGCTAGGTTTATGTTATATGTATTTTGATATAAAATACTGTCTATGTAATAGATGAAACATTTTCATCAGTGTTTCAGAGGAAGATATAATGTCACTTGGATCGTTGCATGCACGTTGGAGGAAAGTGGAGAGCCACGTACTGCAGAATTGCTGGGTCCTCCACTGCTGTGGCTGTCCACCAGCGTGTACGCACTGTCGCGAGTACTCCGAGATGGTGTTACACAGGCAAAAAGACCTGCTGTTCTGGTCGCAGTAGCACAAGTCGGAGATGCAGGCTTTCATTAAGTAATCGCTGGCCACCAGGTCCTGGCAACTGCTGAAGGCCCGTCCAGACAGCAGCTGCTCACAAGCCGCTCTCTGTAGGGATAACCGCCCGGGGATAAGCACAACAGGTACAGTACTGTCAAGGCACAGAACAACACAATTATTGTGTAATACTTTTACCCCCCCCCCCCAAAAAAAAAAAAAAAATACTGCAACCAAAATTCCAGAAAAATATGCTGCTTTGCAGAGAATGCGAAGATATGAAATCATGCAAAACAGTGGGCTAACCCATAAATAATTCAAATGCATTTATTTGAAATGCTGCCCATTCTGTTACACCCCAGGACCAATCAAAACACCGAATGAGTGATCAAATGTCCTTATCACTGGGGAGGACATGCTGCTTTGTGAAATGAATGGATGTAAAGAACTGAAAATCTATCATACACTTTTACTACACCAGGTGCAGGTTCTTACCAGCTCCACAGTTTTGCACCTCTTTTTAGGCAACGGTGCAGGTTCTTCACAGTCTTCTGTGGGGCTATCCATCCTCCAGATGTTAGCAAAGTCAATTGCAGATAATCTTGCTCCTGTGAGGCATGAGAAGGTTGGAGGTTAAGCTCTGAATATATATTTTAAAAATTACACCCAGATATACATAGAATAAAATGTTAGTTCTGTCTCTCTTGACAGTTTTTTTTAGCTGCAAGCATTGGTGAATTTCACAGAGGTTCAGCAAAAACTTACCATCTTTAAAGAACTCGTCATAGGTCTGCACCCCGTTAAAGTCACCGCAGAGCCCACACGTCTGGTTTCTGAATTTTTTGTCCATTTCCATCTAGAACATGAGAGATTTGACTTAAACAAAAAGCTGAGAGTTCAGAGTTGTATTATTTACCTTAGGAAACTATTCCCTGAAACACAAGCATTATATACAAAACCATGACCTCTGACAGTTTTACATTATTTTAGATTACGTTGTTACATTATTTTTTATTTTGGTGCTTTAAAAATTATTATTATATCATTTTAATATTATATACAAATATTAAAAAGTTTATAAAAAAATAAAGCCTCACATCCTTTTTGGTTTTTACTTTGTATTTTTGCTATTTGATGATTGATGATGTAGACAATTTTTAATTCGCAAATGTGACCGGACAATGCCCGTTTCTGTCCGTAGCATGCTTAACCACAGAAACTGTAGATTCATGCATTAATATGATAACAGGACCTTCAACGGGATGTTTTGCAAAATCATGCAAACGTTCACAAATATCCCTGGGCAGCCATGTGTTTAGAAAATCAACTGTCAAGGTTTGTCTTTCCCAAAATTGATTTTTTTGCTTATACTAAACATAATGTAAATGCAGTACACAAGGAATAATCTATTGTGGTTTCAAGATCCTGCTCTCTATTGTTGGAAAACAGCCAGTGGGAATTATAAAAGAGAAACATTACTGCTTCAGTGAAGCAGGAGATTTTTTCTATAAGTCATGCTAATAAACACGAGTGTGACTGTGCACAGGAAAGCATGCTAACATGCATTCACTGGGTGCACCACATGCCTTGTAAAGTACACTGCACACACTGATATTTTTGTGCTTCTGACATTTGTAGAGTTAACAGGTCTGTGCTACAGCATTATGTTTATGGCTTGAAGGTGCCAGGCTTAGAGACTGAATTGGATATGACCCTCTCTGAAGAACAGGACTCTGCTTGTCTACATTCCGTATCTCCATGGCAACCATATGCTAGAGAAAATCCCCCTACTGGTTGGTTGGAAGATCCAGCTGTTGCCTTCTCATTTAGAAGAACATGGAGTTCATCTCGTGGTCTTACATCAGCTACAATATACCACTCACCTGTCACTACAGGACTGTTAGGATGGTTACAATACATGAAGAGGATAGTTCATCAGACATGTGTGCAGTGTACTTTCTAAGGTTTGTGACATGCTATATATGGGAATAAACATAGATGTTGGCATGTTTACAAATAAAAAAAAAACTACCATGTTACTTTGGTGAACCTAGGACTCAAAATATCACATTTGATTAAGTATGTTTACATCCCCCAGGTTTAGCCGGCCTTCAATGTATTTTTACACAGCATCACAAGCGTCATACCAAGAAGGAGTCATCTTTGTTCCACGTGGCAACCAGGCCCAGCTTGGATGTAATTTTAATGTAAGCGGGGGTTGGCTCAATGAGAACTCCAAGCTGGCTGTATGGCAGCTTGACACTGAAAGATATGGAAGTTGGTTAAAGGCGCAACACAAATGACCAAAAAAACAAAACAAACAAACCTGTCACACTGCCCATGTAATGCTAATAATGTCTTATTAACCACCATTTGTAAATACTTTTTTATATTTGCCATTTAACCAGTATAAGAGGCACATATCACACATACTGGTTAGGCATTGCTGGGATACTGGCTTATTAGGCTTATTTTACTCATGTCATAAGCACAATACTTGATATTTGGGTTAATATCTGAATATTGGTGTGTATGTAAACACAGTCAGTAAGTTTACGGTACTACCCAGATTAAAACTAAATCACTGTTGTCAAATTGATCTGAATCTAAATTCAAACAGTGAATAAAGACATTCTCTAATATCAGTGAAGGTCTTTATTCACTGTTTGAATTTAGATTCAGATCAATTTGACAACATTTAATGAAATAGTGCAATAGCCGTTATATGTGCCTTCTAAACTGCACATATATCAGAAGAATTTTTTTTGCACAATTTTGAGATATTGGCAATACGTGGAATAGCTTTCCAGGAGGAGACTCTTGGGTCGTTCAAGCCCATCCATGATGCATTGCTAGATTCTCTTCAGATTAGATAATCGACAATCCGAGGTGGTCTGAATGGTCTGTTTTCATTGATTGTAGGGTTAAGATTTCATAGTACTCACTTGATTTTGTTGACGAGGACTGAGTCTTTGAGGAGCTCCACCACTGTCCCGTCCAGCTTCATGGTTATCTTGCTGATGGTGGGCAGGCCGTCCACCACTTGCCTCCTCATCTGGATGTTGAACTCTTCGTAGTCGCTCTTGCACAGAGAGCTTAGGACAAAGTTACAGGTGGATGGCACTTGGATGACGTCCCCATCAAAAGTCTTGAAGTGGTAGTTTCCCCATGTGCTGCAAACTCGGCCATTGTGAGTAGGGCTCACTCCTTGGGCCAGAGAAAATCATCATCATCAATGTCAGATTTTTAGTAGAACATTCTGTTAGGTATTAAATGTCAGTAATAGACAGTAAGTTGTGAGAGCACATTTCCAGACCTTACCTGAGATCAGCGGTATCTTAGTCAGGGTTGGGATGATAGTCACAGACTGAGGAGTGGCTACAACACAATGAGTGAGAAGTTAGCTGTACTGCTTTTTCTTTCTACAACACAGTTAAAACAGTAACTCAAAACAGTAACTCGGGCAATAATGCAAAGCCTTATTGTTCTATGAAATATTCAGTATTTTGCTGTATTCGTGACTTACTTTGTTGTCCTTCTTGACCAACTGTGGAGAGAAGCAATGAAAAAAATTTATTTGTAACATTTTATATTACATATTCTTTATCAGATTCTCCAAGTCACAATAAAAACATGTTTATTATCTTAGATAATAGAAAGTAGCATGCTTTGAGATTTGAGATCTTGTGTAATGTATATTCCACATTATGACCTGAATTTACATTTAGCATGTACTGATGTTTTAACTGGAAAAGCTTCCATAACACCACAAAAACTTAATTTTCTATCAATGACGTAATAATCTGTAATATAATGGTGGAGCTGCATCAAAGAAGCATTAATTGGAAAAGGAATGTTAAAGCAGTTCCTGCAGATCTTAGAGTTGCAAAAAGATGTACCGACCTGTCAGCCCAACAGACAGCAGCGTCCAGGCCAGGAGTCGTAAGAGTGTCCCCATTCTGCTATGGGGCTTGGAACGTTCTCAGCACTGGTGCACTGGAGTAAAGTTCCCAGCCAGACTCTCGGTTTTATATCCCCCAACTTCCTGAGGGGCGACCATGGAACCTTGGAAATCAAAGGCGGCAAAGGTGGGGTTGACAGGCAAATTTGAGTATGTCAAGATGAAAAGTGACTGTTTAAGAAAGTGTACATTCCCTCCCTAAACATTGACATACACAGCTAGTGTTGACAGATTTGTTCCATGCAAATTCTGCCATTTTGAAACAATTTTCATATAGGAACGTAGTTCATGTAAGTTTTTATTTGAATTTTTACTTAAAGATTTTTTTTATTGTTTAGGTGTATCTATTCTCCTTATCTATTGTATTTATTGCATTATCTTTCCATTAACACAGTCAGTGATGTCATAATAATATTATGTTCTTCTCTCCTTTTTGATCATAAGAGATTACTACTTCAGTCCCACTCATCTGTGAGAGGTATAGCTGTATCTGATTGGTACATGGCTAATACATAAGCATATAGTAAAATAAATAACAAAATAAATGACTGGTAATGTCTAATCATATAGCACAAATACTTTGCCTTCAATGTACACAAAAAAGCTTTAAATCAAAAATGATTATTTCGTTTTTATCAATCAGTTGATGCCAGACAGCATGGCCTCATAGCCAATTGCTCCATGATAGGTTGGCAGGGGAGGAAAATGGAAAAGCCAAGCTCATAAGGGTTTGGACTTCCAGAAATGTATAAAAGACAGAGAGAAAGAAATAAAAACACACACACACTAAAGCACACATGCAATATTCAAACTTCTTGTTGTCCTTGGGAGGATCGATGCCTGGAGCCTGAGAGGCACTGCTGGAGGGCCTAAGATTTTAGTGGGGTATTTCTAGTTATAAAAAAGAAAACTCTACTCCTGTCAATCCCTCCTGTTTTTTGTTAAAACGACAAGCTTTGAAACACAACTTATATTACTCAGTGACCTGAGGTGTGGGCTCACCCCTGCCTAAGGTTGTCTCCCTTTGAGTCAGAACACACTCAGTCATCAACCGTCTTCTGCGATCTGTGGTTTAGATGACAATATCATCATCTGCCAGGAACCCTTGTGGTCATTCCTGTATAATGTTGGGCTCCAGCCTGACTGGTGCTATTGGGGTGGCCTTATACACTGGGTGAAAAGGCTTAAAACACAGCTCATCAGCATCAGTATGATACAGATCAACAAGAGTCACTGCGCAATAACAGTGCCAGTCCCTCCCAGGCCATTTTTCAACCATCCAAACATATCCCAAGCCCAAGAAGGAGTCATGAATTCTCACAACCTCTTATTCTCATCTTCATTGTTGTCAGGAATGTAAGTATAACATTCTTTACAAACCACAGCGCATGTGCCATTCTGAGATGCTGGAACATAATCCAGAACTGCCCCATTCAGCAAAATTATATTAAATGTCAGCAGTGACACTTTGTGTTGCTTTGGCTGTATCGTTAGTTACGGATTCAATCAGCACAGCTAGTAGCTTAGTCTCGGTTATTGTTCATCCTACTCCATATCCTGTAAACATAACAGAAGCAAATAGTTCCCCGTCATTAATATCTCTTTAAGATCTATCTGGTACTGGATACAGGGTGACACGATGCCTAATGGCCAGAATCACATATGCAACATAACACACTTTTTCTCCATGAATCTAGTTCCAGTCCCAGTACACCATATAAAGCCTGGGGACATCAATAGCATGGCAGGGGGCATGCTAGTATTATTTTTTTGCACAATAAAATAAGTGTAGTTGTTTTTGTACCCGTGAGGTTCTCCTGGCATTTTATAGATTACTTGTTTAACGTTTGGATTTGTGTCCAGGTGAAATTCAACAGTTGTTATATAAGTGCGTGAACTGAACTGTGTTCTTGGCGATAAATAGCTGTACAAAATTAGTATTGTACCTCATTGAACCTATGTTTTGTAGTTGTCCAATGACCATGATATGCACTTTTGTACGTTGCTTTGGATAAATAAATGTAATGTAATGTAAGTGACATAGGAACACTAGCATAATAAAATGGCCTTCATTTCCACACCACTGTATGTGGAAAACAAACCCAGCAATCAGAAATGTTTAATTCCTCTTCATATATGTCTTAGTTATTGGGTGATAATGGTTCGATTGATAACTCTGTTTATCTCTTTAATTATCGTTGTGCAATCCACCTCTGTGTTGGGTTCCTTTAATGCCATGGAGGGGGTCTACAGTCGAGGCTAGCCAGCCCAGACCTCCTGCAAAGGATAGTATGGAAATCCCCATGTCAACAGATGAGCCAGGTGAATTTGAGCCAACTTATTTGGAGCTGCAAACTTAATTACAGCTCAAAAAAGTAGACTATTTGCTCACACTATGAGTTTTCCTGTTTGTACTCCTGCTCTAGTATGTAACAACTCTTGTTTAAACAGTATACGTGCGTCAACAAGCTCAGGTCCATCAATTCCCTGTGTCTGTACAGCACAAAAATGGTTGTCATCACTGTCACCATCTGTCATGGTCAATATAAAATCGCAAGATAGGTGACCACATTACATTAGTTAAAGACAGAATTTGAAAAGGTGACAAGCAACATATTTCAAAAGGTTTTTGGGCACAGGGGTGTCCTGAGCTCGGGTGAGAAGGGTGAATGGGGGAGGGGGGGGCGCTTTTTTATAATCTTTTTTATTTGATGGGCATGAGCCTAAAATAGTAAAAGTTTATTAAGTGTGATGATATCACCTGACCTTCCCTTCTTCCCCTTCATAGCAGATATTGAATAGAAGTGGATGTTACAAATGATAATAACACTAAAATAAACTTTTGATAATTGATAAGAGAAGAAAATAATCAGTTATTAATTGATCATCATTGACTTTTCATTTCTGCATTTTTGGTCCTCCATAATTATTATGGTGGTCAGATGTTCTAATCATAATGCAATCACAAGCTGTTTTCACAAGCAAAATTGTAATTGCATGTCATGTGCTGTACTTACAAACCAAATTTTGTGAGGATCGGACATAGCGTTCATGAGTTACATCTGGTTAAGTAAAACATGGTCATGCCCGTGACAGTTTATTGATGTGTGGCAGCCATATTGTTTTGAAAAATCAACATTTTTTTGATTATTATTGAGTTTCAGACTCCAGAAATTCTTTTCATTCTAATTTGCTGATTATGAACAAAACAGCCCAAGCTACTTTGCTAATGTAGGTTTTGGTAACAATTCAAAATGGCAGAAAAAAAGAATATTGGCTGATATTTCCTATTGAGGTAAGGTTGTTACTCAGGAGCAGGATCTACTGAAATAATTTATAGCATTTTCCCAAAACCATAAGCAGATATATGCTATTTGAAAACCAGAATATTTACTGTAGCACCCCCCAGTGGCCGATTGATCCCAAATTTTAAATGGAAGTACCAAGTCAAGAGCTCAATATACTCACCAAGTTTCATGATGACTGGCCATTGCTAAACTTGTCAAACGGCTGCCGATTGCTTATTGGCTGCTGGCGGCCATGTTCTTTAAGTAGTTTTTAGCTCATCTGAGTGGCTAGTGAATATGATATAGAAACCAAATTCCGTGAGGATCGGTCTCAGCGTTCATGAGTTACTTCTGTGAAAGTAAAACATGGCCACGCCCATGAAAATTGATTGACGTGTGGCGGCCTTATTGTTTTGAAAAGTCTACATTTTATTGATAATTATTTAGTTTCAGACTTCAGAAATTCTTTACAATCTAATTTGGTGATTATGAACCAAACAGCCCCAGACTAATCTAATTCGCTAATGTAGGTTTTGCTGAACAATTCAAACTGACAGAAAAAGAATATTAGCCGACATTGCCCATTGAGGTAAGGTTGTTCCACAGGAGTAGGATATACTTATACTTATATGATTCATAGCATTTTCCAAAGACCATAGCCAAAGATATGCTATTTGAAAACCAGAATATTTCCTGTAACACCCCCTAGTGGCCGACTGATCCCATATTTAAAATGGGAGTACCAAGTCCAGAGCTCAATATACTCACCAAGTTTCATAATGACTGGCCATTGCTAAGCTTGTCAAATGGCTGCTGGTTGCTGATTGGGGGCTTTCAAAGAGATTGAGCATGCAAAGTTTCAACCTGATTGGTCAACGGTTGAAAATATAACAAAAAAAACCTTGTTTTGAAAAGTCAACTTATTTATAATTCTGCAAGTTTCAGTATCCACAGATTCTTTCTAGCCTATTTGGTGCCAATAGGCCAAATGGCCCCAGACTAGTTTGCAAAAGAAGGTTTTGCAAAAAATGCAAAATTGCGGTATTTTTGCATATGCAAATTAAATCAGGATTATACATTTGCAATGATTAAATCTCCTCAAATAACACATATCAATGGAACAAATTATGCTCCAGTACCAAACCTCACACTTCGAAAAAATTTGGGCCCCCTTTATCATCGCATTAAACTTGCCTACTAACTAGTCCCACTAACACCAACACACACACACACGCACACGCACACACACACACACACACACACACACACACACACACACACACATTACAATCTCACACCAAAATCTTATTTTCTTCCTCTCATCATCTTACTCCCTGATCTTGTATCCCCTACATCAACACATAAACTCTCTTATTAACTATCACCAATGCTCATGTTTAATTCAACGCTTTCTTTCTTTGTTTCTCATTTGTTTGGTTTTGTTAGGTTTTAGTTCTCCTTTGTTTTGTTTTGTTCTTGTATGTTTATTCATTGTTTTGCCTCTTTGTAATTGGGTGGGGGCGGGTGGCTGGGTGGGTATGCTCTAGGGGGACATGTGGAATATATTGAAAAATATATAACTATTAATGAAGATGTCCTCCAAAGAGGGGGGTGGTGGTGGGCCAATAAAAAAATAAATTTAAAAAAGGCAATTATATATTTGCTTCAGCATGAGCCCAATAATCTGTGGAAAAAATAATTTTGATTCTACACTATATGGCTCAGGAGTTACGGGTCACAATGTAAATGTCTGCGTTACACTGCCACCATCTGCTCACTAGGCGTCATTGCAATAACCTGAGTAGTAGGGAGACATAGGAACATACCTGCCTGGTTTTAAAGCTCTATGATTTAAGGTTTTTGCTGCCCATTTCATTTTAACAAGTAATAATAATAATAATAATAATCAGGAAATTCACAATAGGGTTCCTGCAGCTTCGCTGCTTGGACCTCTAATAATAATAATAATAATAATAATAATAATAATAATAATAATAATAATAATAATAATAATAAATAAACAGAACAAAAACAATAGGGTCCCAGCACTTACTATCAAAAATATTGCACCTACAGCAAATTCTCGGGACATCATGGCCAGCCAGCTAACCTTGCCAAGCACAAAAGAATTTAGTTAGCTAGCTAATAACGACAGCTACAAACATTTGCAAACAATGACCAGCCACTGTGCTAGAGTGAGGTTAGCCACTAAGGTGACCCTGGGGCTCATTCCAATCACTTATTTTTACCTCCTTATGTCCTTTCCTCAGATCCTTTCCTAGCTCCTTAGCTCCACCCAGCAGAGGATGCAAGGAATGGACTCAAGGAAAGGACGTGAGGACAGGGGAGTCAAGGAAACATGTATCAGGCAAATGGAACATCATGAAATGGAATAGGTGCGAGTAAATGTATGTCGATTTCAGAGAACTGAAACCTATTTACTAAAGGATTTCTTGGATACGTGAGATGAAAAGGTTCAGAGCAAGTTTTGGAGAGTTAAAGTGTAGTCATAACAGACAGGGCATCAGTGAGGGAACATTGAAAAGGGAACAGCGGCCTGTGGACACTTAGGTGACTTCTGACTGCCCGGATCAACCTAAACTGCTTCTAGGACAGCAAACAAATGTATGCATCAGTCAGTTTGTCAAGAAACATATTCAGGAATTGAACATGCCACATGCCACTCCTTCTGAAACTTGCTCCCAAATTGCTGATTTTAAATGTACAACACACAGTCATATAGGAGAAGTGTATTCCTGGCTTCCTGTTGATCGAAAGTATGAATTCTTTCTGGTTATTGCTCACATTTTGCATGAGTGATAATAACATAGAGATGTATGTATTATTTAAGAAGGAGCTTGCTACTGTGGGTTCATATCCTGTTCAGTTGATTGGACAGTCCACAACTGAGGTTTATACAGTATTGCAGTGGTCCTATATTCATTGAAATTTGGTATAAAACCAGTGTCTTATCTACTGGATTTTATGGGAGTCTGTTAATATCTCAAAATCTGTATTTCAAACTTGCTCACCAGCTAATGTTACAGTTCCAAACACACAAGCAGCACCACCAAGGCTTAGGAACATTGGGCCACTTTTGAAAACCGTGGCTTGTTTGAAATGAGTTTGAAATCCTTCAGGGGCCATTTGATGTTTCCCACTACAATTGTCAGTTTGGTGGAATGTCAGTACAAAATTGTGACCAGGAAGTACTCTTGTACTTAGATTGCAGGTGTTAGTCCTAGGTTGGGACACTACAGGCAGATCTTTGAACAAAGATATATCCAGTGAATGTATATTCTCACAGTATATATTCATACAGAATAAATGTAAGTCATCTAAAATAAGGGTAACTAGTGAATAACAATACAACTTGAAATAAAGCTGTCCCTTTACAGAATCACAGAATCAGAGCTCATTTCAGTTGCTACAGTTTATTAAGAGGTTAATACAGGTAAGAACAGAAACACTCTTCTATAAGCAGCTATATTCTAAAAATAGTTAAAGCTAAGATAGCCACTACAATAATAACTTTTCCCCTGTTTATTTCTTCCTGATATTTAATGTTAAACCCATTCCATGCAAGTCTGTGTCTTCTATAAAGCTAATTAATATGTATATTAAATAATGGCTACATGACATTAAAATAAAGTCTTGCTCTTAAAAACCAACATGCAAACAAAAAGAAAGAAAAACACACTATGGTTGACAGCTGACCCTAATAAGCCTAAACTTAACATTTTTCCACTGAGAGAATTGTATTGTTTAGTCTTTATACGGTCAACCAGAGGAACGATCGTCACAGGAGTGGCGGCCATGAATCTGCCCGTTGGTTCATCGACGCCTTCGCCGTGATACTTTCTGGGAAGATTGTTCCTCAGGGCACTCCAAGGGCTTGCAGCCACATGTTTCAACGTAAGTGTAGGTGTAGCTGATCTTTGTCCCATCTGGGCAGATCATCTCCACCTCCTTGCTGCTTGTGGACATCTCTTGACAACAGGAGCATGCGTGAACCAGAGAATTAGCCTCCACAGAGTACCTGGAAATAGGAGAAAGTAAAGGAAATGGGATGAAAAACAGTGACTGAAGGTACACCTTTATAAATGGACATCTGCAAATATATTTCTCACCAGCTTTCAACAACGCACTCTATCACGCTTATAACAGTTTCATTCACGTAGTCACTACCCTAAATGTTGAAGGGTGTCTGAAAAGGGAAGTTAAAGTTTGTGAGATTAGTTTCCTGCAGTCTGGTTCTGCATAGATTTTCTAGAATTGTGTTTTAGGTCAATATTGAGGGATTTCCTTGCAGAAACTCATATATTCTGTTGATAGAACAACTTTAGATTGTTGCGGAACATCTGTATTCTTACTCCAGTTGATAGATGTTGCCTGATGCCTAGTCTGATATCCAGGCTCTTTCTAGAGCATCTGGAAAGGGAAGGTACAGTTTGGGATTGTTTCCTGGACCCTGATTAGTTGTACAAAATTCCTGAAAAGAACTTATCTCATGTCAGACAGATAACCATATCAGGCTCATAGTACCATGCAGTTCCTTGCCTTACAGTTATGCTTTTTGGTGATGTAACTTTTTTGCTCCTTCTTAACTTACACGGAGGAGGTTCCGCAGGTGCCTTCGCAGGAGTTGACTTCCACAGGCTCTGTGGTCTTGCAGCCATTTTTCTCCAGGTAAGTGCTGTTCTTCAGGACGTTGCAGTCGTGACGTGGAGTGCCTGATGATGGTAAGTGAGTTGCAGGTCAATAAAAGTGCCATGTGTAAGACAGGAAGATCCTTTACAATTTCTTTTGAAAACATTCCATTATACAGAATATGATATCACAGGGACATATGTGTACCACAAGCACTTTTATTTGTGCCTCATTAGTAACATATGTCAGTGTATAAGGCCATTTAGTAATGTCAACATACATTTAATCAAACTCACAAGATGGGCATTGTGCAAAGTCAAATTAGACAGTGAATGTGGCTACTGTACAAATAAAGGAATAAATAGGCGTGCGGGACACAACTGCCCATTTAAAGGGAATACGAAGAGTCTTGATCAGCTAGTGAACTGTCACACCTTTGCTACACCTCTGACTAAAACCCAAAACAGCTGTATAAGGTGCAGTGTGATCCACAAGCACTGACTGCTTGTTGGTAGCCTAACATTAAAACTTTCCAACCTGCTACTTTTTTACTGCTTTTTTTGTTGGTTAACCTTTTCTCCTGACTCTGATTGTCCTGATGATATACGTGGGAATATTGTGTGTGCTTGTCTCGTCAGTAACACTTGGCCACAGTAGAGTACAGACACATTTGTGCGATTTGGCAGGTAAAATTGTTTTGTGCTTATTTGTGAACCTATTTGGTATTTACAACAACAGAATAATGAGAAACAAAATCGAGACGGGGCTTTACATATTTTCTGAACCAAACTATCGCCATTAATGTCAGGCAGTGTTACCAATGTGCATGCACTTGTGAGTGAGTGACTGTGTAGGGGTCCACGCAGTCTGATAATGTGTAGATTCTTTCTTCCCAAAGTTATCATGTTATTTTTCTTTATTTTGTATTTTATGTTCATATATTCCATGTTGTATTTTGATGGGATAACAAATAAAGTTTGAATGTACATTTGCAAGATGTTGGCAAAATGCACATTTCATCCCTGCTCGAAGTTGCATACAGTGGTGAAATACCCTGCATTTTGTGTGGGCATTGCTACATTATGCAAGTTATTCTGGGCATGTCTCTTGCTAGCTATGTTTGTTCTGTTGTTTCGCTTAAATTGTTGTGAACATATTTCCTCCTGCTCAGCCATAATGTGCACTTTAACCAAATGTGAATTGCTTGATTACAAATCTAAAATTGTGGAGTAGAGAGCCATATCAGTAAAAAAGAATGTCTTTGTCCCAAACATTGTGGTGTCCACTGTATGTGGTTGGAATTTGTTGACTAAAGTTACGTAAAATTGAAACAAAGTTAATGAATCATTTTGTTACTTACAGGTTTCGCAACATCCATCTTCATCAGTTTTTTCAGTACCCTGTGGTAAAATACAATTATGATTAAAATGATATTGCACTGAGAGGGATTTTCAGTTGCTCTTTATATAATACTTGTAGCAACATTATTTTCATAGGAAGTTTTATAATGAAGAAAATGACAACACAAGAGCATTATAGAATTACATTCATTATGGATATTGACACTATAAATACTGTAAATTTTGAGTTATTTTTATAATCTCTGTTATTTATCCATAGTTTGTTTCTGGGAAACTGCTCTGGGAAATTTTTTCACACCATCTGCTTTCACATGATTCCAGGGCCTTGCTACTGATTTGAAACTCACAGGAATGCAGTTCTCTGGGTTGAATTTAGGGCAGACAGTTTTCTCTTCAATAGGAACCAGCTGATCCACTATCTTCTCACATTTGTATTTTTCACACTTCTCATTTGGAGGTGTCCAGATCTGGCCGGGCTGTGAGATGGAGTATAGTTAGCCTCAGAAGGTGCAGTAAAACGAGCATGTGATTTCTTGAGATTACAGAATTCTGTTAAACCCAATATCAACAATAAACTGACCTAATCAAAAGAGATTATCCTGTTTTCAAGGGAAACTCCCAACAAGCAAAACCAATGAGAGATGGCTCTCTTCAAGAAGACAGTATGGAAAATTGCTGATTGTGTATGATTTGGACATTGGTATGCGAATCGGTCATTCACCTCAAGGATTTGTGTTTCGTTGCCAGGTAACGTAACAACACAGTCCTTCTCCACACACTTGCCGCAACACTCACCGGGCACAGCCTCGTATTCAGAGCCCTGCAGGAGATTTGCACAACAAACAAGAAAACCCAAGTCTGTTCAACACTATTTTTTCACCATAATTCTTGGTGAGGTTCAAAAAGAACAGCATTGCCAAATTGTTAGTAGGTTTTAAGATTATGAGCAATAATAAGTAATCCACTGCACCAATTAAAAATAAGTTAATTGGTTCAGTGGATTCCTGTCAAAGGCAACTTCTCAGCAGAAAATGTATTCTGACAGAAAACAAGTGTTATGTAAATAACACACCTTTAGACATTTTCCTAAAGTTTAGAAATAAATTAATAATTTATGCATATTATGTTTTTTTGACATTCTAGTAATTGCTTCAATGCAAACATCCAGTTGAAAATGAAAGGTGAAGATGTTTTTTTTACACATCCTTCACATCAGTGTGTACACCCTCCCTCACTGTGTAAGCCTTGGTACCTACCAGCTTGCAGCTCTCATCACACTTCACTGGGGTGCACTCGACAGAATGGAGTTTAGTGTCCGGATCTACAGTGGAGCTACATTTGCAATCCTCGCACTTGTCTGAGGGAACAACTGCTCCTGGCTGCAATAGGACACAACAGAGGTGCAGTTAAACCCCTGGGACAGAGGAGAATGCAGCCCGATGCAACCAGTATACATACATACTCTCTTTCAGCGAGACCATCAATATGCACACCTCCACACTTTAACAGAGATGACCAATATGAGCATATGCTCACTCTAACCACAAGCACACCTCAGACATCTGAACATATTTATTTATTTTATTTTATGTGAACGTTTTGTTTATTTATTTTGTTACACATTATTATTTTTATATTACGCATTTATTATATGCATTATACAATATAAATTGATAAAATAAAATTGATTCTGACCTGATACTCTGTTTCATTGTGGACACAGACAGGCTTGGGCTCTGCAGAGGAAACATGGTAAAATCAGGTCAATAAAAAACAGAAATGAAATAATTCATGGACAGCATATAATGTTGAACAGCAGAGGTATAACACATTGTAACATATTCCTGGTACTGTGAACATCTGCTGAGCGATTAAAACATAAATCACCATGATGCTTAAGCTTTAGTGAGCAAAATAAAAATGCCAAATCCTGTTGTTGTCGGAACTCACTTACCTTTTGTTTAAAAAAAAAAAGAATCTCAATTGAATAACATAGCTGAATATCACTGATTTGTTTGTTTTCTTCGATTCTTTATAACTATTCCAAATAAATTCAGATTTTGTTTGCACTGGGTCTCGCTGAAGATTATGTTTCCTGGAATTTTTTCAGGACTCAGTTGCTTCCAAACAGTCATGATTGTTACATCAGCATTAGAATGTTCAGTTAAGATATTCAGAATATGTGTGATCTTACACCATAAAGGGTTAACGTGCAGTGGTAGCGAAGCGCATTGCTAAGACATGATTACATAAACATGAGAGGCTTACGGCAGTCATATTCAGGACAGCAGCTTCCTTTTGGGGTAGTTACTATTGGCTTGAACCCTTCGGAGCAGGTGTGGCTTGTCTGTGGGCATGTGTCCACATCGCATTCTGTGTGAGAAGAAGAGCAAGGTGTTGAGACGAAAGGGCAGATTACACTGTAATGCTGAGAGTTTATTTCTCAACACTGGCAATGGGACATAGGCCATGGTTTGTGTCGAAGGGAAATGCCAGCCTTGAAAAATTCAAAATACTTTCTGAGCAATGTCATAATACTTTCACCTATTTTTAGAGGTCATCCATTTCCAGACTGTGATACTAAGATCCCATTCCAATCTGAAATAACTTGCTTCCTCGTGCTCACTAGTCATCAATTAAAGGGGGAATCCCCAAAGTTACTCAGCTGTAAGATGACCACCAACACTAGGGAGGTGCCATTCCAATTTAAGCGAGTTGAGGGAGGGTCTATGGTCCCCCAAGACCTGAGGAATCTCCTTCTGAGGGAGCCAACAAAATGCACCCTTTCAGGTGGTGAAATAGCCCACAATGCAGGTTGCACCCACGCTTCCATTAATTTCTGGAACCTTCCCTGTGGGCCCACAATGTCAGTATTTTAAAAAATCCTATGGATAGCATGCTAATATTGCTACCATGTTCATTAACTTAAAACAAAATATTCTGGATAAATGATCTGAATCGCACACTAATTGACCTTTGTATTATAGTACCTGGATTTTCATGTTGGTTAGCAGCTAGAAATAATTTTATACGCTTTGCAGACTGACTGACTACCTTTTGTATATATTGTACATAAATGTTTTCCCCAAATTCCTTAAGGTATGAATGAATTTTATGTAATTATTTGAACATCAGGACATCATTTCTCATATTTTCCTCGCAAAAACTGTCGGCTATATTCCTCCAAAATATTTGGAACCCCATTAATAGGGGCAAAACATAGGTTGACAGGGGTATATTTGCTTTTAGGGCAGGGGAGAGATTTCACATTACAGCACTCAAGCCAGCAATTCCTCGCCACCCATTATATACTTCCTATTGCTGATGCTAATGAATATCCAAATGCGGAGCAGCAGAAAGCTGGTCCAACACCTCCCCTAGCTCACTGGCTTGGGAAGACTGGGCTCTCTCACATTATGTTTAAGCATCACTCCATTGGATGGTGAAGAAGCGAAGCGAAGCATTTTCCATTTCCAGTGGAATGATGGAACACAGCCTATGCCTGAATTGATGAGCATACATCATTCTCTAGTTCACTTACCATGTGACCAGACCCAGACAAATGACTGCACACCCTTCCTCATTCACTTACCACATGTGACCTTCTCGCAGCAGTCCACAATCTCGACCACGGGCACCTGACCAGCCTTCTCGCAGGTTTTGTTTGGCTTGTTTGAACACTCCACAGGTTTACAGAGGGGAGTGGTGGAGTTCATGGGACACTCACACTCCTGGCAGTTGCTCTCCCACTTCTCGCCTGGCTGCATGGCAAATAGAACAGGTTCGGACATTAAACATCATACTGCCTTCAAAATTATTAAAGGAATTGATGTCTATAGACGTATTTACCAACTTTGATGAAATGCATTGCCCACGTATTGCATAAGCCAGTCACAACTTCAGCAGTGTGCAGTGCACTTTCTTAAGAAAAACCCCTGTCTTTGTGACCTGAAAAGTACATATTAGCGATGTGTAGCTGCTGGGCCCCCACAGATCTACTTATTGTGGGAATATCGCACTGTTCAGGCAGTGTTGACAGAAAGTATGTTTTGCTGCAGTTACAGCTGGTCTTGTTACATATACTTTTTACAATGCAGCTAGATACATAGAATTTGAGAGAGCATACAGACGTCTAAAATATCTTTTATTAGTTAATTGATTATATAAAAAAATAAAATAATAAAATGATCCAAGTCTTTTAGTGATTTAATCTTACGTCTAAATGCTAATATATTGTCACTCTGAGTAGAATTGTTTATATACTCAATTTTGTGAAATATGATCCTGTATTTCTCTCAGATGATTATATGTGGTGTCTGTAAAATCTCAATGAATTTCAATACATTTGCTTTCAAATTGATGAAGATTGAATAAACCATTTCAAAGGAATTAAAATTTAGAAAAAGATATGGCTGGAGCATTTGTCATGGCTTCATATCTGACATTAGGCTCTCATGCATGGTCAATGAATATGTTTAGATATAATGAAGAATACATGTATACACCTATATATTACATTGTATTATTGAATATATTGAATATATATTTTGCATAAGGGAAGGAGGGGAGCTAAGGGTGGTAATATTCAACAGACTCAAGCAGAACTGAAATCCCATTGACAGAGTCATTTTCTCATATCTATCAGTAGTTGTAGTTGCCATGTAATGGTTATAAATTTCAGTTACATTGGTACAACACAGAATAAGATGGCTTGTGCATTTTTGAAGCTCCTGATTTGACCAAGTCTAAGTATATCTGGTTGAGAGAAAATCAACGCTGTTTTCTGTCAGCCTCATTTAAATCCAACAGATACCTAATAATATTACTGTCAAGCTTAAATTTTTCATTTGGCTGTGTCACAATAGGGCAGGACTGCAGGGACATGTAATAATGCTAATAAGGTATCCTTGGAAACCCACATTTATGAACGGGAAAATCTGGCTAGACATATTGCCATAGAAACAGTGACAGGGACTTTTATGAGTCATATGTAAAGTTATTACCTGTTTGGTCGTGTCATTAGGCCCCAAGCAGTCTGACAAAACAAAAAGGACATGAATGAGGGCAATAGCAAATATTATTCCTTAGATAAATAGTTTTTAAGATATTTTATTCATCTAGTAGTCGCTATTAGGCAGAATGACTTACAATGTAAGCGCATTTACATGAATAAGGGTGATTCGAGTGAGCTTATTTAATGTTCATGAAGACTTACATTGACATTCATAGTGGAAGCAGCATCCAGACTCATCATAGACTTTAACTGGGGAATGTCCATTCTCACAAACGACTGATTTCACTGGCTCACACTCCTTTGGCTTCAAGACTGCAGAACCGTTGGTGCACGTTGCTTTGGTACAGTTGCCAACGTCCCAAGATTCACCATTCTACCATGGTAAAATAATCGGTACAGTTACACACATTACACTCAATACACATGGTCCTCAATACAAATGATGAAGAAAGAATGGCCTGTAATTTAAGAAGACAGTGCTTAGGTTTATTACGGTATTAATGTGAGTAATAACTGTGGGCTGTATTTACAAAGCCTGATTATCTATGCAGTGTCTATTTCAGGGTGGTATTTGTGACAGGCGAGTGCTAATAATAATATTAGCCCCCTATCCACTGTGGGCCAAAAGCATAGGAACTTAAGCCCAGGAACTCAAGTCTGGAACCAAAGTGATGGGGCTATAGTTCTTGCAGCATTTCCACTGGAATTCAGCCAGGCTCAGCAGCAACCATGGCAATGAAGCAGAACTTCATTTTTCACATCGTAAAAACAATAACAATGGGGCAACATAGATTGTGTGGTTTACTTCGCTTCTTCTTACTCTGTGGGAGTTTTTGAAAGCGAAGAGAATCAGTAAGATCGGTACCAGCAGCTCACTGTGTTTCACAGCAGCTTGCCAAGAGATTTGGAAATAAAAAGATTAATAAAAGTTGCATAATTCCAGTCATGGAGCACTTATTAGCTGTAATACTGTAGCTTCAAATTTTTATGCAGCTGAGGTACACTCAGATTGCAATAACAATAATTCCAATTGCGTGTATATGATCTACTCTAGTAGTTGAATTATTAAAATTATACATATGCAAGCAGTGGGGATATGTAAACAAATGTAGCAGAGTTTTAACTAGAAAGCTATACACCAAGCTAACTTGTTTCTTCACAGGCTAACTGGTACTGGAATGAAACTGCACATAGCTGAGTGCCCTATCTGGACATGGTGGTTAGTTAGAAAACTTGCCATTAGACATCTCATTTTCAACATGTATGCAAGGTAAACATTTTGTGTTCATTGGTGGACTTTGTGAATTTGGTGTGTATTCTGGACATAATTTGCTGAAGGTCAGTGATTATTTTAATCACTTTTGTTCGTTTAGCAATGATTACCTTTCTTGGAGGATCGAAGTGGTCACAGTCTGGCCCCAGTGTTGTAGTTTCAGGGCTGGTAGTTGTTACAATAGTTGTTGTTTCAGTTTTGGCTGTAGAAGATGGTGTACTAGCTGGAATGGTGGTCGTCTCAATGGTTGTCGAAACGGGTGGTGAAACAGTCGTATGACAGGGTTTTGACTGCTTCTCAATTTCACATGTTGCATTGCAGTAAGCAGTGAAGCACCAGCCTTCACCGTCAGTTTCATTATATATTATTGATCCTAAGGGTGAAAAGGTAAGGGCCATGAGGGATTAGTGTACATGTGAAAATCAAACTCAGCATGAATGTGTCTGTACAGGCAGTATTATTTAGGTCACAAAATAATAGAATAACGGAAACGGAAAGGTGAATATATTCAAGGACAACATGCACAAGTAAAGGTGATTAGGATATCTTTCGAAAATACCTTATTAAATAAATATATTGATTAAAATTGTTGCAAAGGGAGAAATAGTGCTTATGAACATGATTTTAAAATTGTAAGAGCTTTACAGACAATGTAATGGAACTCTTGACTAGTTTGGAATGGTGAGAGAAATATAGAAAATAATACCTACCCCGTGGATATTCCTCAGATTTATATGTGCAAAAACATTTAAGAGTAGTTAGTACAGGAATTCTAGTTGATGTTCTGACAACAGGTCCTGTTGAATATGTAGGTTTTGCAGGTGAAGTGCGTGTGACAACCAGCATTGTCGTTGAACTGGCTGAAGCTGTAGGTGCTGTGCGAGTAGACATGGAAATTACTTCTGTTGGAGTAGGAGGCACTGATGTTGTCTCTGTGCTAATGGAAGGTCTTGAAGATGTCACAACTGGGGAAACTGTGGAAGTCTTAGGTGGTACTACTGGAGTAGTGATTTCTGCTTTTGTTGTGGATGCTGTGATTTCTGAAATTGGAGTTGTGGACAATGTTTCTGTTACAGGAGCAGTGGTCTTCTCCTTTGGTGGCTTGGTTGTTTCAGTCAAAATTTTCTCTGTTGTGGATGGTTTTTTAGTGGATGTTGGGCCTGTTTGAGACGTTGTAGGTTTGACTTCTGTTGTTTTAGGTGGCACAATCGTTGTCTCTGTGCTAATGGAAGGTCTTGAAGATGTCACAACTGGGGAAACTGTGGAAGTCTTAGGTGGTACTACTGGAGTAGTGATTTCTGCTTTTGTTGTGGATGCTGTGATTTCTGAAATTGGTGTTGTGGACAATGTTTCTGTTACCGGAGCAGTGGTCTTCTCCTTTGGTGGCTTGGTTGTTTCAGTCAAAATTTTCTCTGTTGTGGATGGTTTTTTCGTGGATGTTGGGCCTGTTTGAGATGTTGTAGATTTTACTTCTGTTGTTTTTGATGGCACAATTGTTGTCTCTGTGCTAATGGAAGGTCTTGAAGATGTCACAACTGGGGAAACTGTGGAAGTCTTAGGTGGTACTACTGGAGTAGTGATTTCTGCTTTTGTTGTGGATGCTTGTGATTTCTGAAATTGGAGTTGTAGGACAATGTTTCTGTTACAGGAGCAGTGGTCTTCTCCTTTGGTGGCTTGGTTGATTTCAGTCAAAATTTTCTCTGTTGTGGATGGTTTTTTCAGTGGCTGTTGGACCTGTTTGAGACGTTGTAGGTTTGACTTCTGTTGTTTTAGGTGGCACAATCGTTGTCTCTGTGCTAATGGAAGGTCTTGAAGATGTCACAACTGGGGAAACTGTGGAAGTCTTAGGTGGTACTACTGGAGTAGTGATTTCTGCTTTTGTTGTGGATGCTGTGATTTCTGAAATTGGAGTTGTGGACAATGTTTCTGTTACAGGAGCAGTAGTCTTCTCCTTTGGTGGCTTGGTTGTTTCAGTCAAAATTTTCTCTGTTGTGGATGGTTTTTTCGTGGATGTTGGGCCTGTTTGAGATGTTGTAGATTTTACTTCTGTTGTTTTTGATGGCACAATTGTTGTCTCTGTGCTAATGGAAGGTCTTGAAGATGTCACAACTGGGGAAACTGTGGAAGTCTTAGGTGGTACTACTGGAGTAGTGATTTCTGCTTTTGTTGTGGATGCTGTGATTTCTGAAATTGGAGTTGTAGGACAATGTTTCTGTTACAGGAGCAGTGGTCTTCTCCTTTGGTGGCTTGGTTGATTTCAGTCAAAATTTTCTCTGTTGTGGATGGTTTTTTCAGTGGATGTTGGACCTGTTTGAGACGTTGTAGGTTTGACTTCTGTTGTTTTAGGTGGCACAATCGTTGTCTCTGTGCTAATGGAAGGTCTTGAAGATGTCACAACTGGGGAAACTGTGGAAGTCTTAGGTGGTACTACTGGAGTAGTGATTTCTGCTTTTGTTGTGGATGCTGTGATTTCTGAAATTGGTAGTTGTGGACAATGTTTCTGTTACAGGAGCAGTGGTCTTCTCCTTTGGTGGCTTGGTTGTTTCAGTCAAAATTTTCTCTGTTGTGGATGGTTTTTTAGTGGATGTTGGGCCTGTTTGAGACGTTGTAGCTTTGACTTCTGTTGTTTTAGGTGGCACAATCGTTGTCTCTGTGCTAATGGAAGGTCTTGAAGATGTCACAACTGGGGAAACTGTGGAAGTCTTAGGTGGTACTACTGGAGTAGTGATTTCTGCTTTTGTTGTGGATGCTGTGATTTCTGAAATTGGTGTTGTGGACAATGTTTCTGTTACAGGAGCAGTGGTCTTCTCCTTTGGTGGCTTGGTTGTTTCAGTCAAAATTTTCTCTGTTGTGGATGGTTTTTTCGTGGATGTTGGGCCTGTTTGAGATGTTGTAGGTTTTACTTCTGTTGTTTTAGGTGGCACAATCGTTGTCTCTGTGCTAATGGAAGGTCTTGAAGATGTCACAACTGGGGAAACTGTGGAAGTCTTAGGTGGTACTACTGGAGTAGTGATTTCTGCTTTTGTTGTGGATGCTGTGATTTCTGAAATTGGAGTTGTAGACAATGTTTCTGTTACAGGAGCAGTGGTCTTCTCCTTTGGTGGCTTGGTTGATTCAGTCAAAATTTTCTCTGTTGTGGATGGTTTTTCAGTGGCTGTTGGACCTGTTTGAGACGTTGTAGGTTTGACTTCTGTTGTTTTAGGTGGCACAATCGTTGTCTCTGTGCTAATGGAAGGTCTTGAAGATGTCACAACTGGGGAAACTGTGGAAGTCTTAGGTGGTACTACTGGAGTAGTGATTTCTGCTTTTGTTGTGGATGCTGTGATTTCTGAAATTGGAGTTGTGGACAATGTTTCTGTTACAGGAGCAGTGGTCTTCTCCTTTGGTGGCTTGGTTGTTTCAGTCAAAATTTTCTCTGTTGTGGATGGTTTTTTTAGTGGATGTTGGGCCTGTTTGAGACGTTGTAGGTTTGACTTCTGTTGTTTTAGGTGGCACAATCGTTGTCTCTGTGCTAATGGAAGGTCTTGAAGATGTCACAACTGGGGAAACTGTGGAAGTCTTAGGTGGTACTACTGGAGTAGTGATTTCTGCTTTTGTTGTGGATGCTGTGATTTCTGAAATTGGAGTTGTAGACAATGTTTCTGTTACAGGAGCAGTGGTCTTCTCCTTTGGTGGCTTGGTTGATTCAGTCAAAATTTTCTCTGTTGTGGATGGTTTTTCAGTGGCTGTTGGACCTGTTTGAGACGTTGTAGGTTTGACTTCTGTTGTTTTAGGTGGCACAATCGATGTCTCTGTGCTAATGGAAGGTCTTGAAGATGTCACAACTGGGGAAACTGTGGAAGTCTTAGGTGGTACTACTGGAGTAGTGAGTTCTGCTTTTGTTGTGGATGCTGTGATTTCTGAAATTGGAGTTGTGGACAATGTTTCTGTTACAGGAGCAGTGGTCTTCTCCTTTGGTGGCTTGGTTGTTTCAGTCAAAATTTTCTCTGTTGTGGATGGTTTTTTAGTGGATGTTGGGCCTGTTTGAGACGTTGTAGGTTTGACTTCTGTTGTTTTACGTGGCACAATCGTTGTCTCTGTGCTAATGGAAGGTCTTGAAGATGTCACAACTGGGGAAACTGTGGAAGTCTTAGGTGGTACTACTGGAGTAGTGATTTCTGCTTTTGTTGTGGATGCTGTGATTTCTGAAATTGGTGTTGTGGACAATGTTTCTGTTACAGGAGCAGTGGTCTTCTCCTTTGGTGGCTTGGTTGTTTCAGTCAAAATTTTCTCTGTTGTGGATGGTTTTTTAGTGGATGTTGGGCCTGTTTGAGACGTTGTAGGCTTTACTTCTGTTGTTTTATGTGGCACAATCGTTGTCTCTGTGCTAATGGAAGGTCTTGAAGATGTCACAACTGGGGAAACTGTGGAAGTCTTAGGTGGTACTACTGGAGTAGTGATTTCTGCTTTTGTTGTGGATGCTGTGATTTCTGAAATTGGTGTTGTGGACAATGTTTCTGTTACCGGAGCAGTGGTCTTCTCCTTTGGTGGCTTGGTTGTTTCAGTCAAAATTTTCTCTGTTGTGGATGGTTTTTTCGTGGATGTTGGGCCTGTTTGAGATGTTGTAGGTTTTACTTCTGTTGTTTTTGATGGCACAATTGTTGTCTCTGTGCTAATGGAAGGTCTTGAAGATGTCACAACTGGGGAAACTGTGGAAGTCTTAGGTGGTACTACTGGAGTAGTGATTTCTGCTTTTGTTGTGGATGCTGTGATTTCTGAAATTGGTGTTGTGGACAATGTTTCTGTTACAGGAGCAGTGGTCTTCTCCTTTGGTGGCTTGGTTGTTTCAGTCAAAATTTTCTCTGTTGTGGATGGTTTTTTCGTGGATGTTGGGCCTGTTTGAGATGTTGTAGGTTTTACTTCTGTTGGAGTAGCTGGCACTGTTGTTGTCTCTATGCTAGTGGAAGGTCTTGAAGATGTCACAACAGGAGAAACTGTGGACGTCTTAGGTGGTACTACTGGAGTAGTGATTTCTGCTTTTGTTGTTGATGCTGTGACTTCTGAAATTGGAGTTGTGGACAATGTTTCTGTTACAGGACCAGTGGTTTTCTCCTTTGGTGGCTTTGTTGTTTCAGTCACAATTTTCTCTGTTGTGGAAATTGCCATTTTAGTTGTTGTAACTGGTGTCAGTTTTGTTGTTGAAATTTCTGTTGTTGTTTTCAGGATAGTTGTGCTCGGGGGCTTACATCTGTCTTCACAGCATTTAAGTCGTATTTCATAGTTGTAACATATTTGTGGAAATTGATCTTTGTTTTTGCAAATCAGTCCAACAGATGGGCTGCATTCCACTTTTTGACCCAATTCCGAGAATGCTATTTCTCCTTCTTTTCTTCTGCATTCCACCTCTGTAGGTTTGCTGCAAGTGCTTTGCCCAGACTTTACTATATTTTCAATTGACTCGATGTCCCCACCATCAGGATCCGTTGTGGGATAGTCAGTATCAATCCAGTTTGACCACTTGCACACAGTACATGATGTTGTTGTTATTGGAGCAGAAGTTGTTGAGACAAATGGAGTAGATATTTCTACTTTCGTAGTTGATGCTGTGATTTCTGAAATTGGAGTTGTGGGTAAGGTTTTTGTAATAGGACCAGTGGTTTTCTCCGTTACTAGCCTTGTCGTTTCAGTCAAAATTTTCTCTGTTGTGGAAATTGGTTTTTTAGTTGTTGTAGGTGCTGTAGGAAAAGAGAGTTTCAACTTCTCTCATGACAATGTTTTTTTCAAGGCACAGTTACACAATACCTGGCTTGTATTCAATAAATGTTCAATTTACACTTTCGACATAAAATCTAAAGCATTTGGGTGAGTAGCTTGTTTTCCAGAGTTGTAATTACTTTCAAAATGTCAAAATAATTGACTAATATGCTTTTACCTGAGTTTAGAATAGTCACCAAAATGGACTAAAGAGAAAAATTCATAGCATTTTGCTAAGTTATACATTTTTTTTACTAAGGGTTAATGTGTTGACAGTAATACATGCGACTCATGGCTTAATTTCTGCTCATAAATCAAATGTTTTACAATTTTCTCATGCTCCAGAAAAACGGGCTTATTATTATTTTGACATTTTGAAAGTAATTACAACTCTGGAAAACAAGCTACTCACCCAAATGCTTCGGAGGCCTATATTGCACTTCTAAGTGCAATTTCTGTTGAACATTTTTTTAATCTGAAATTTATAACTTTATTTTTTTGCTTCTATGTTTTCTGTTTTAGATGCCCTGACTCAGCAAATGGGGGCAGGGGCAGTGTCTGAATTTGCCTTTGCCCAGGCAGTTCAAAAATGCGCTCCAGACCGGATGGGGCTGGATGCCAGACAGCGCAGGAGTGAATTTGCAAAAAATAAAATTAAACTAAATAAACTTGTTTTTCTTTTACTGATGTAAAGTTGTCCGTTGTCATTTATATATTAAATAAAGCCTACTGTTGAATAATATAGGGCTATAGATATATTTCATAACATTTATCCTGGCTGTAGATTAAGAAGGATTTATTTTTTCACAATATTTTTTAAGTATTAATAGTAATTTGCTGTGGTTTAATATCGGTTGAAATACCACTGAAGTCCCGTTGATCTTTAGATATGATTTCAATAAACTTTTTTTCAATATTAACCGAGGGTGCAAAAGTGATGAAGAATCAACATCGGAGTCCGACGTTGATTCAATGAAATTAACGTTGACAGCGGAACGTTGATTTAACATAGTTTCAATGATTGTTTGCTACCCAGAATATGGTGTCGCAAGAAAATAGGCTAGCTGAAAATAGAAAAACGTCAAAAATAATAGAATTAAAAAAATTAATATTTTACAAATATTGAGTTCATTTAAATTAAGTTTGTGTTTAAAATGTTTAATTTCAATTAGAAAACACAAAAACGTGTTTAATTACCGGTATGCTGCATGAACCTTGAACTTCGCGTAAATTGACGCAAACTCTCCTATGCAGCGCGAGTAGCTGACTTAGCAAGACAAGAATGATACTGAATGATACCTTCAAAACGGTCTAAAAAATATGATGAATCATTTCTTCAGTAAGGATTTACGAGCCTCGTCGAGAACAAAGAGGAAAAGCCCAAATGCCTCTTGTGCGGTTATGTGCTGTCTACGGAGAGTATGAAACCAAACAAACTTTGAGATGCGCGCTCTCGACTTCCCCTGATTTTGATAAGCTGCAGTGAGACGCGCAAGCGCAACCATCCCATTAGACATGGTGAGTTTTTAAATGTACGATCAGTGCCAACATATTGTGCTTTACTGGACTCTTAGGAGTGATTGTATACTAAAATGTAACTCTGTCATATGTAACTCGTGTACATATTAAATATTAATAAAGTATTCAATAGCAAAGAAATGTCAATATTTTAACTGGCGGGGGTCGCGGAAAATTTCAGACCTAAAATTGGGGTCCTGAGCCAAAAAAGGTTGGGGAACCCCTGATATAACACAACCAACCTGGCACACCCTGGTACAGTTCTATTTGGCATAAATCATCTAAACTTACCTGTTGTTGAGAAGACAAAGACTGTTGTTGGTGGTGCTGTGGTATATGTGGCGGTGCTTGAGGATTCTGTGGTCCTGGGTGACGTGGTTGGTATTGCTGTGGTGGTGGTTGCACAAGCATACATATCCCTCTCAATTGTTCCATTCTTTCCGCAGACAGCTGTGATACAGCTGCCGTCACCATCGGTAGTGTTGTAAATGGTAGTTCCATAAGAATATTTATTTCCTTTGTATATGCAGTAACAGGCTGTGAAAATCAGAAAAGAGTTAGGCCTATATTTACTTGTCAGATACATTCAACCATGTGTTTCCTCACACCCCATCTTTTATTATTATAGTATTAATATAGTTTTATGAAATTTAGCTTCACCGTTGTCATCATGACTGCAGAGCACTCCAGTCATTGCACAGTAGCTGTAAGAAAAGAAGGAAATTGGTTGTAATCTTTCTTCTTGAGTAGTGTGTAAGTCATTCATTGGAGCACAGTAAATATTTAACTGGAGCTTTGAACAGTGTTGCCATGATTCCTTTGCTGATATGCAGTACTACATGTACTGTACAAGTGTGGCATTGAAAGATATTTCAAATTAGTTACATTTGCAGCACACAGTATACAGATTTGCTAGCTTATTTAGGGATAAGACAGGGAACTGTCACTATCTATAGATTTGGTTTCTTCAGTCTCTTGGTTTGCTTTTTCATTGTATGTCATAGCAGTTTGCAAGTTAATCTATGCGGTTGTTCCCTGCACTTGGAACGGTACTTCTCTCTAGGGTTTTCGACACACTTGTTCCTGGTTATGGTTATACACTTTGTTGTATGTCGCTCTGGATAAGAGCGTCTGCCAAATGTCTGTAATGTAATGTAATGTAAGTAGCCTATGTTTGCAGGAAATATGTGTCAAAGGGATTCCCCTTTGTCAGAGCATTTTCTGTTGAAATACAGGATTACTGGTGATCCTAGCCAGGGGAGTTTTTGTTGATTATCCAAAAAAATCTTACCAGGTCTCACAGTTCTTTGTGGATGGGACACTCTGTCCATTGGTGTAGTGATTTCCCTCCTCATCATAGCAGCCACACTCTTCACTCGGCACACAAGTCATTGTGGCTTCATCTAGGAATGGTTTGTCTGCAGGACACTTTGGATAGCAGCCTGAAAAGATAAAGTCTGTCAGGATATAGCCTATTCTTCGATCCACATTCAGTTAAAATTACTATGAGCAGTGTATGACCAGTTAACAGCAGACGTTACAGAGCTGCCATTTTTTTTGAACAACTGAACAACAGCGAGGTCCTTTAAGGCACAATTAGAAAGCAAAAATGTTTTATGTCAAATGTGTAAAACTCTGTATAGTGTGATTGTTTATCCTTCAATCGTATTACATTAAAGCCTTCCACCAAATCCCAAATAATGTTTGGTGCATAATATGCAGACCACAGTCACCCAAGTTGTGTGTCAGATAAACATTTTTTGCTTGCAATAAAGCATGTGTGGGCGAAGATGAATTTAGCTCAGTTTAAGATAAAATGTAAGGAACATCAACTTTCAATTTAAAAGGACATTTTACCAAAGGCGAATGCCTTCATTAATGAAAATGGGATGTTCATGTTGAGGCAGCAGTGTGATTATAACTACATCCATAGTGATATAACCTCTTAAATGAGAAACTTAGGAACTTGCTAACATGCTAAAGTTGCTAATCAGCCACACAAACTATAGCATCAATAGCTGAGTAAAATGAAGTATGGTTTTAAAATGGGAGTGCAACTACATAGTATGTAAAGGACTAGAGGAAATAAATGTTACCTGTGATAACTGGAAACAGATTAGGGGGAAAAATGTTACCTTCAAGGGCAGGAATCTGTTTTGAGCAAATCCCTGAAGGATTCCTGCAGGTTTTAACGCAGGGGGCTCCACAGGGCTTGTAGTGCCATTCACAGCCATCAGGGCCATTGTAGTAATCACAGAACAGAGCTACATGGGACAGAAACAAATCAGTCTTATACATCCATATATTAACATAACGACATAATGACGAGAACGAGCCATTCAGCCCAAAAATTATTTCTAATGTCTGTACGGAATTTACCTTTTGCTAATTTCCATTTATGTCCCCTCGTTCTACTAACAGAACAGTGTAGTTCACTTTGAGGCTTTTAAATTCATAAAGGGGATTAACAATCAAATCACCCTTAGGTCTTCTTTTACTAAGCTTGAATCGATTAAGCAGCAATTACCCTTTGTCTTTCATATCAGGAATTAATTTGGTTGCTCTTCTTTGAATCTTTTGCGGACCGTCTATATCTTTCTAGTAGTACAGTAGTAGTACTGCTCAGATAATATCCCTCCTACTTCTACTCTTTGTGTTGTACCATGTAGCCAGATGCAAATCCACTCTGAAATACCTCCTGTAATTCCTACTGTCTCTCATATGGATACTTTATCAAAAGTATATAATATCATAAGCATTGTTATGGTCAAATCACCTGTTAGTTTCTTCAAAGAATACCAGAAGGTTTGTAAGGCATGACCTTCCCTTGCGAAAACCATTCTGGCTATCCCTTAGGATGTTGTTATTTTCGAAAAACACTTCTAACTTGTCTCTAATGATAGATTTGAACATTTTACATGAAGCTAGTTAAACTGATGAAACTGTTGTTTTCCAGATCAGTACAGTCCCTTTTCTTATATATTGGCATAATATTACCTTGCTTCCAGTACTCCGGTATTTCTACAGTTTCGAAATCTTAAAATACCTGCCAGTGGTTTAAAGATGATCTCACCTGACCCTTTGAGTACCCTTGGGTATATGCAATCAAAACCTTATGCCTTATTTGTATTTAGTTTATGGGAATTATCCAGTACTTCTTAATCCTTTATCTCAATATCTGCTAAGATATTCTGAATATGCCTTCCAGTCTATTAAGTCGCTTTTCCACGTCATGGTACCGGCTCAACTTGACTCGACTCGACTGTACTCAACTTTTTTGGTTTTCCATCGGGCAAAAGTTGTGGATAGTACTTGGTACTTTTTTGGTATCACCTCTGTCGAGGTTCCAAGCGAGCTGAGGTGATACCAAAAGGTGACGCTGTGGGCTATGTATGGCAAATTGTGGTCACTCACTCACTCACGCACTCACTCACTAACAGACGACCGGAGAGGGATGTTTAGTAGCACGCTTGCGCAGGTGGTGCTTCGTTTAGTAGGAGTAGGCGAAACGGGACGCATGCGCAGGTGGTGCTTCGTTTAGTAGGAGTAGGCGAAACGGGACGCATGCGCAGGTGGTGCTTCGTTTAGTCGGAGTAGGCGAAACACAAACATGTTAGGGTTAGGTAAAGTAACGTTAGGCGATAAAGCTGTGCGTAAAAATGTTGTGCTGTTCCGCAGGTGGTACGGCACGCCTAACGTTACTTCAGCTCACCCTAACATGTTCGCGTTCCGCCTACTTTAGCTAACCTAGTTAGTACGTACGGATCGCCTACTTTACTTAATCTAGTTAGCGCGTACAGATGCTATGCTGCACGCATCAGTAGGAGCTAAGGACATACAGCTACAACCACCGATACAGATGTATGGACACACAAATAACGTTATAGAGGTGACAACGTGTCATAGCTAGCTACCTATATAGTACGGAGGGCAAAACGGAGCTTTACAATGTCGCCAGCAATGTATGCGCATGAGCTGGACATTTCTCACAGAAAAGGTAGTTTGTAGCCTTTTTTTTGTTCATTACAGTGGTGGTACAAGTGACAAGCAGTAACTGGTACTGTTCTGTTAGCCTTTATTGATCGCCGTACAGCACTGACCCATAAAAATGTACTGCGCATGGTACTTGCTCAATCGAACGGTAAATGTGAAAAACTTTCGCTTACAGTGAGCGCCACCGAAATTTTCTGTCACACCCTCAATAAACGGCAAAACTCCCAGTAGAACATTGCATTAAATCTTTTAACGTTATATATTTTCTGAAAAGTTATCGATTCTGCTTGGCCACAGAGAGTGAAACTACACGATCTGACCGTATAGTTTCTATGTACGTTTCGTCAAAATGATTCTGCCTTGTTGTTTGCTACTTAAACTTCACAGCACAGTCATTGCTGTTATCATGCTTGTAGCATGAAGTGTCTCCTTACAAAATCCATTTCAACCATTCACAAATGACCTGGGACTTTGAAGTTATAAGGCAGTATCAAGTCTCCAGTGAAAATATTTCCCTGGCTATATCAGTCAGAATTCAAGTTTCATATATCTTGAAAAATAATTTTTTATCAAACTCATATGGCTTTGTTTATCCACTGGGGAGATTGCTTCTTCAACTTACTTTTCCTTAATTTGGAATAAATTTACATTTTGCCTGAAGAATAACCCTTTTGAACCTGCCACACTTTACACTCACAGTCTTGCAGTCAAGAAGTTGCACCCAGTCGATATTAGAGTTGCATCATGACAAAAACGGCCCCTTCAAAAATGAAAAATTCTGGCCGTATAGGAGGCCTTGTTAGTTAGCCAAAATAAATCAAAGCTAACAGCAGAATGATTGCTAGTACCAAGTGGCTTGATTACCTCTATGCTACAGATTCTGTTGGGGTGATTACATAGCACCAGATCCAGAATTGATTTCCCTTTTTGTTGTCAACAGTTTGTCAATTTCCAGTGGAATTTTAAAATTAAAACTAGATGTAATATTGCAATTTTTTAACATATAAATAACATTCTATTTGATTCTAAAATTCAGTAAAAACCGCTAAAGCACTTTTGTAACGTATCACTATTATACAAAGACAAATTCATCTACAGTTTGTCATATGGTGAAATGGCACATTTCACACAATGTCAAGTGATGCTCTGATGCATCAATGGCTCAGCTTGCTCTGAATGTACCACAGTGCAAGCTGCAAGTTTACTTTACATTATGGTATTTCTCATGTTGCTCCTCTGATTGCCATTTGTCTCTATGCTGTGATGTTTGGAAGAGTTTTTCTTGCACATGCTGGTTGGGGCCAAATGTTCTATCGGCCTTGGGGCCCAGAACCAGATCCCTGTTGTTGTGAACCCAGGTTTGCTGCTCAGGGTCATATGAACACAGTTTCATTGCGGCACAGGGCTTTTGCTTGTGTGGTTTGCTGTGACTCACGGCAGATTTGGGGAGTTCTCCAGGTGACGCAGACTCCAGCTTCGTTGCAGGCCTGCGCGTAAGACGCCACAGCCGTGCAGAAGCACTCACAGTCTCCCCCGCTGTCACACGCGCACGAGTCGCTCACGCACGCATCGTAGTACTGCCCAGGGTCCACCTTTCCAGAACAGTAAAGATTTTCTGCTTCAGCAAATCACTTTTTTTCCAGTTACACGCCATTTTATACAATCAGAATTACTTTGCAAAGTATAGGAACATATTTTGAAAACACATTTTTCATTGTACTCACATGTAAGTGGCTGTATAACCACAAGTGAATAACGTCAGATTCTAGATTTGAATCTAAGTTAAGAACCAGTCTAGGACCGGACCACTAAGTCTAAGTATGGCTGTATACTGTATATGTGTAGTCATGGCTATATACTTCTATATGTCTACAAACTACAATCAAAAATAGAGGAGGCTTAGATTACGTTGCAGGTGGCATAGAGGTTTAAACAATACTAAATTCACAAAAAACACAACCCATATAATATATGCAATACATATATGAAAAATTTCAAATTCTATATATATATATATATATTATTATTATTTTTTTTTTTAATGCTGCCTATCCCTGGAGTAGGGTAACTGTGGTTTGTGGACGTTGTACCTGTGAGTGGCAGGCACTGAACACTCTGCTGTTGATGATGCTACACTGCTTCTGGGCCCAGGATTGTCTGTAAGGGTTTGATGTGCAGGGGTCTTTTATGAGCTCTGCATCGGGGCAGGTGGGAGCCACCTTCCAGCTGTTTCCAAACTCCACGGGGTTCGCTACCACTGCCTGGCTCCTGGTGGTGAAGTCGTTGTTTCCGTTGCCATCGTAGTTTCCACACAGACCACAGACGCGGCCCTGGGGAAGAGATTAAATGCAAACATGCATCTTTGGCCTGGAGCAGTGCAGCGCTAAACGCACACGCGTGTGTCTGGCCTGGAACACTGCAACGATAAAGGGGTGCCTTTGCCTCCAATCAGAATGATTAGGTTTTCCCCTAAACATATGTATAAATAAAAGTGTTCACCTGGAAGTGATTGCCCTGTCCTTTGAAAAATGTGGTGGACATGCAAGCATGCAAACACATCATCACATAGTGAGGTCACCTTGGTGACAAATTGATCAATCTCTTGTGACTTTCCATGAAAAATACTTACCTCAAATTTTCGGCCAAGTTTGATGAACATGCTGGTCTTTTTGTCCCACATTAGGATCACACCATTGTTTGCCTCAACCACCAGGTATATCCCCATGGTTCTGATCTGGTATGGAATCTCATTGCCGGTATCCCTCTGTATCACTTGGTACTTTCCTTCAGCCAGCACCAGCTCATTACTCTGAAAGAGAAATTACAACCATGCTAACAAAAATAGTTACTAGCTACAGTATCTATTTCTGGAACATTTTGGGGTGATTGTCCTTTCTGTTTGCAACAGAGATTTTCATTTGTGAAGTTTGGTTGACATTTGCAAACTTGAGGCACATATTTCTAAAAACAGAAGTAAATTTAAAGGTAACTATCTAAGTAACTTGTTGGCTGGTTACCTATTAACTGCTTACAGCAAATTTCTTTGATGCTTTATTAACAGGCATTTTACATTCTATTAACATGTCAGTCGTGACAATATATGTAATGCCGATATGCACGTTAAATAAAGTCAGTTTTGTAATTGTAATATCTCACCAAGTCATTTTTTTGCACCTGACCCATTGTAGGCTTCTGGTTTAACTGTTCTGCTGTTTTACTAACGTCAGATACACCGGCCTGCAGTACATACCCCCAGATAGAGCTTGATGGCCTTAGAACAGGTGGTGCCAGTGGTTCCACAGGGTACGTTCTCAGTGACCACCCTGAAAGTTCCATTACTGCTCTTGCTGCAGTAATCCTGCAAAAGTTTCACATTTGGGTTTAAGTTCAGGAATATGCACATTTCTACATATGTGACATGTCTTGAAATGTGGTAGTGTAGATTAGTAACTAGAATTTGTAACTAGACCACAAATTTGCAGGTCTAAATTTTATGGCAGGGCACTGACAAGATACTATACAGATATTGTGTTCAATTTGGTATTAAATAAAGATAAGAGTGATATTTATGGAGAGAAAAGATATAACCCAATATGCTTTCCCAAGCTACTTTTCTGTCTTTCTCCATGAGTACATTTAGCTAGCAGTTTGCCATTCCTCATAAGATGTACCTGAGTGAGGGTATATTCACACCCTCCACTGAATCTGAACCTTTTCTCATCAAAGGTGATGTAATTGCCATCTCCATATATGGCACAGGTCCCATGGCACTCATTAGACGTACACTCCCACTTGCTTTTCTTACAGGTGCTGAAACGATAACAGTAACAAAGGGATGAGATTTTTCGTGATTGGTCAGAAATGTGGTCAGTTTTCCATGCCTATTCATCCCAAGGGCCAAAAGTATTTGGTTTTATTTAGTTTATTTTTTGTTTTGCTTAGCATACTCTTCTGCTAACAGCTGTCAAGGAGTTATAACACTCTGAGTGACATCCCTGAAATTATGATAATATGCATTTCGAAGAAACACTGATTTATAGCAGTATGTGTAGATCAGGCTTACCATGTATTGCAGGAAACTTTAATTTTGGACCCAGGCTGATATGGAATGCCGTTGTGGATACAGGGGCAGGCGTCCTCCTCTATACACCCCCCCTTCCCATCAGACACCAGTCCTTCAGGACATACGCAGCCTGAAATGCACTCTGTACTGATCTGTGGTGGAAAATCGCATCATCATCACGGGCACTTGCACACCTGTAAAACGCTTTTATTTCATGGTTTTCCATGTGTAAGAGAACATTTCACACCCTTGTATAAGCATAGGTCCCCAGAAACTAATTGTTGTCAGTTGCACTCCAATACAGCAGAGGCCAGTAACGTCATTCTGCAAAACGGCTTTCGGCATAACCACTGCTGTATGTGCACTCTCTAATCTTTCTAATTGTGTCTGAATATAGAAAAATGGTAAATTATAAATGCTGGACTGATTGGCTTGCTAACTAGTACAGATTACAGGTTGAATAAGCATTGTCAGGCTATCATATGCTGCTTTTCTCAACATTTCAAGCAATTGAATGTGTTCTGTGAAACTGATTATTCATCAGCATCAGTTTAGGGCAAGAACAGAGCAGATCAGCTCATCGATATTTATGGACAGGTCAGCGTAATAGTTTGGGCAAAGTACCCTGCAGAGTGCAAAGTTAGTGGGTGTAGCGTTCCAGATCTTAGCCAATCTATAGGAAGGTAAGTAGCAAATACACTCCATGTTGAGTATGTTGTACTGTAAGTGCTGCTAGTTAGTCTGTTGGGAGGTAACTCACACACTCCATGCTGAGTGTATTGTACTGTAAGTAGTACTGGGTGGTCTGTAGTTGCTGGGTAGTCTATAGGAAGGTAAATGAGTAACTCACACACTCCATGTTGAGTGTATTGTCCTGTAAATGCTGTTGGATGGTCTATAGCTACTGGGTTGTCTGTAGTAAGGTAAGTGAGTAACTGACACTCTCCATATTGAGTGTATTGTACTGTAAGTAGTACTGAGTAGTCTGTAGCTGCTGGGTTGTCTGTAAGAAGGTAAATTAGTAACTCACACACCATGTTGAGTGTATTGTACTGTAAATGCTGATGGGTGGTCTATAGCTCCCGGGTGGTCTGTAGGAAGGTAAGTGAGTAACTCACACACTCCATGTTGAGTGTATTGTACTGTAAATGCTTCTGGGTGGTCTATAGCTGCTGGGTGGTCTGTAGGAAGGCAAGTGCGTAACTCACACACTCCATGTTGAGTGTATTGTACTGTAAATGCTGCTGGGTGGTCTATAGCTGCTGGGTGGTCTGTAGGAAGGCAAGTGCGTAACTCACACACTCCATGTTGAGTGTATTGTACTGTAAATGCTGATGGGTGGTCTATAGCTCCCGGGTGGTCTGTAGGAAGGTAAGTGAGTAACTCACACACTCCATGTTGAGTGTACTGCAGGTCCTCTGGCACTCGGACCCTTTGGTCCCTGATTTGGTCCCCTCGCAGTTGAAGAACACCATGGGTGCAAGGCAGGCCTCTGATGGAGATGCAGGATGGGCATTTCTGTGTTACTGTTTATTTCCTGCTTCTAAAAATTACTTGTCCCTTTCAAAATCAAGTCTTTATATTCAGTATTTGGCTGAATGTACTGTATTTACTCAGATGTTTAAATAGAGAATGAATTGTATTTAATTGCTAAACTGATATCAGATAAAAATTGAGATTGAAATCAGAGACTGAGATTTAATTATACTTACTTTTTATCTGTTGTTCAGCCCCAAAGCAACTCAGAGATCCTTTCTTGCAAGTGCTGCAAAATGGGGACAGTGTAAGATTGGCAAAACAAAGCCAATATTGCAATGCACTGAGAACAAGTGAAGCTATTTCTTCATTGTGCTGTTTTTCACTGGATTGAATTATATCAATAATCTATGATCCAGAGTGCACGGAATGTGTTATGTTTCCGTCTGCACAATAAACACTGTGGTCACTTAGAAAGCCTGTGCTTATATAATTTGGAATACAGTATACACTGTATTGTATCGTATTTATTTGCTGATTGTTGACTTGTTAACTCACTAACACGCACAGAGAAACCCTGCTGTCACTAACACACACACAGAAACCCTACTACCACTAACACAGATACAGTGGGTTTAGATGATGTTTGAAAAAGTCGATTTATTGTTTCAGTTCGGCTAAAACTGGACTTGTAAAAATCATGTAAAACCATGTAGTTTGACTGAAATCGTACAAAGTCGATTTTTTCAGAGTCAGACAAACATGCCTAGATAATGCAGTTGGGGGTTGATTCACTAGGGCATTTATACGCTTAAATAGGCCAAAAATTGGCCTAGGCGTTCTGCACATGTTCCGTAATTTACATAGCAACTATACGCTCACAGTGGCCAAGCGGAATCGATAACATTTCAGAAAATATCTAACTTTACAAGATTTAATTCAATCTTCTACTGGGACTTTTGCCGTTTATTAAGGGTGTGACAGAAAATTTTGGTGCCGCTGACTATAATCAAATGTTTTTCACATTTACCGTTCGATTGAGCAAGTACCATTCAAAGTTAATTTTTATGGGTTAGTGCTGCCTGATTGTGCTAGCTACTTCACATTAACCTTGTACGGCGATCAATAAAGGCTGACAGCACAGTACCACTTCATTATTGTCACTTCTATCAGCACTGTAATGAACTAAAAAAAAGGTGACAAACGACCTTTTCTGTGAGAAGTACGTTGTCGAGCTCACGCGCATACACTGCTGGCGACATTCTAAAGCTCCGTTTTGCCCTCCCTAGTATCATGGCGAAAAAAACACATTTCTGGACGAACAAGGAGACCAACTTCATGGTATCGCAACTAAAGGAGTTAAATATACAAAAATACATGGATGGAATAAAAACGCAGAATGGCGAACTATTCAAAAAAGTTGCGCCAAAATTGGAGGAAGCAGGATTTATAAGAAGCTTTCGTCAGACACACCTCGGTCAATAAATCGATTTTTTCCGAGTCATATATATTGGGACAACGACAATAATCCAATTAAATCTCATCTTTGGCCAAATCGAGCTAGTAATATAGATCGATTTCAACTGTGCATGTAAACGCAGTGATAGAGAGACTCTACTGTCACTAACACACAGTGATGGCCCTACCATGTAGCCCCGTTCTTGGTGATTGTCTCTCCTGGGGCAACCTCCACCCCCTTGTGGTAACAGGGACAGCTTGTGGCAGGGACACATTGGTTTTCTTGGTTCATGTAGGTTCCCGATTCGCAACCGCAGCCGTCCACAGGTAAGAAGGCGACCTGGCAGGTGTAGTCAGGCTCACTGAGAGAGCGGCAGGTGCGCTTGCAGCTGGTCATGCTGTACTGAAACACCATTGAGCTTGGGCAGCTGGTGTATTTCTCTGAGAAAAGGAAAAGACAGAAAACCCCATTTTAGTATCGCTTAGCCTGATCTGTCCTGCTTCTCTTTGTCTGATGAAGTTTGACCTACTGCAGGCAGTTTCTCTCCATCCTTTGAGTATGATGCCTTTGACGGCACAGGCGTAGACGTAGGAAGAGAGTGCAGCACACATGCAGTCTTCGCTCTTCTCGCAGTTGCAGCTGTCATGCATGCATTGCTGAGGACAAGAGGGAGTCCGCCATCAAAAAGAGCTCTCGGACAAATTTGCTACGTTGGACGGAAATTCAGCGACTAGGATAATGATCATGACCTCTTCAAAAATGACGACATCTAAATAATTATGTGTGTAATGACTTACTGCTTTGTAACTGTCTGGGCTTATCTCAGAATGACACTTGGAAAACGGTCCCTTTGGGTCTGTCAGGAAGGAGCACCAGTACTGGGCATATTGCTCTGTGGAAAGGTGAGACAGAAATGTATGAAAACATGGAACTAGGTTTCCTTTCCTGTTTCGGTAAAATATCATCATAATGATTTAAAATACTATGTCATATACATGCCAAACACATACACATTCTTCCTTTCCCTAAAGTGACAAATATGAGAATGAAGGACAGAAGTAGAGTTCCAGATGAGCTGTGGTGTTCATGTTGTCATAGTCAGGGAGTCACAATTATAGTGTACATGGTGTCAGTTAGGGAGTTCTAGTGTGCATGTTGTTGTGCATAGGAAGTTACAGTAAATATTGTCATGGGGAGTCACAGCTGAAGTTTGCTTGATGCCATAGTTACCGTTCTCCACACTAAGACCGCAGGGGTTCTCAAAGCTGCCCTTAACATCGGGGCAGTCCCCCCTAGCCTTCCAGGTGTTGGCGAATGCTGCTGCGGTGCCTTCCACCAGTCCACTCGTGGATTTGAAGTCATCTGATTGGATATTGTTAAAGTTTCCACACAGACCTGCGGGAAGAAGGCACATGGTACTGGGCATGTGTCAAAATACCGTTCTCCCAGTCAGCCATCTGCCAGCCTCCAGTTCGGGTCATAAATGGACAGTACTATGAGACTGACTGGGTTGACCATCTCATCCAGATAATCCTGTCTGTTTCTAGATACATGCCAGAGGTGACAATAGAGACGATGGTGATATCGCCTTTTGCTAGAAACCAGAGAAGAGTTGTACAAGTCATATAGTACATAGAAGAATGCCAATGGTGATTGGAAATACTTACTGCCCATATTTCTTGGTTACCATCAGGGATCTTGTAAGTATGACACAAAAGCTAGGAAGCATGTGCATTGCTAATAAACTTTGCTAATAAAAATTGCTAATAAATGATCAGTAATGGCTTCTGACAAATCATGATCTTGTTTAGGTGGGCTACAAGTGGAGGTGACACTTCAGCCAATGCTTCCACTGACCTACATCTCCTGACCTTGCTAGAACCAGATTGCAGAAAACTGATCTCACCTTTTAAAGAAAGAGCCTGAAATTGTGCTGAATGCCTGTGAAATTTTCAACCAGGCAGCACCTTACAATAGTTTACCCATATTACCTGTAATCACCATTCTTTCAATAACATGCTATTGATACAGTTTGTATAAAATATCCCATGGTGTGGATCGCATTAAGCATATTAAGAAAAATAGTTCTTGTGACAAAGCTCTGGATCATTTCTTTAATCTCTGTATCCCTGGGGTTATGGTAGGATGATGTACAGGTTGAAAATGCGAGCACGTACCACAGGTTGTCCCCTTGTTTGAGGGTTTTAAGGTGATGTAGACCTGCATGATTGGAACCAGCTGGATCCTCAGCTGGAGCCCGTAAATGGTTTTGACAATGACGTAGAATGTGGATGGCTTGAAGATGGTGACCTGATCTGTAATGTAAATATGATTCTGTTAGAATACTTTCATTTCTGTTCATTACTAGCTGACATATAGCAGAAATGCTGCAACAGCCTACCTGTAGACAGTGGCAGTGGAGCAGCTAAATTATTCACAAAGGTACCTCCGTTTGGCTGTATGGAGATGATCTGTGGGATGGAGAGGAAGTGAGTAGGGAGACATTTAACATTCTACAACAGCTGCCTTAAAAATATGCCCTGGCTGGTACATGGTGGTCAGTAGTCACCACTGGATGCCAGCCCTGGTACATTGTTGCATTTGCTCTAATATACTAACTATCGATGACCTGACTGGACGTGCTTCGTAAGATAGTGTGTTTGTCTGAACTCTTGGGAATGTGATATGACAGACCTAAAAACACCATTTTAAATGGACAATTTGGAGAAAAGGGATATTTCGGGTTAAATATTGGCTATAGAATATAATGAGAATAATGGGTTGTGTTTTTCACAGTATTTTTCATGCTCTCAAAGCACTTCAAACAGAAGTAGAGAAACTTGCCTCAACCACAACCAATGCACTAGAACAGCAAGGGAGAGAGTAAGACTGCCACCTACTGGCCCTACAAAATCACCAACAGTAATTTCGTTTTTCCAAGAGGACCAATTCAAATACTAAGTGCAAAAATAAACAGCTGTCTCTACACACTAAATGGTAAATGGACTGCATTTATATAGCACTTTTATCCAAAGCGCTTTACAATTGATGCTTCGAATTCACCAGAGCAATTAGGGGTTAGGGGTTAGGTGTCTTGCTCAAGGACACTTCGACATGCCCCGGGCGGGGGATTGAACCAGCAACCCTCCGACTGCCAGACAAGCGCTCTTACCTCCTGAGCTATGTCGCCCCACTAAACATACTTTTTAATATTCCTTTGCTGGACAGAGACAGAAATACATGAAATTGAATAACATTTATTTTATCTATATGATGGTGCACAACCTGGTGCCATTTATAATGACACTTAGGGAGCATAAGGTCGACAGTACACTAGCCAGAATATACTTTACAATTATATCAAAATATAAAATCTTCTTGAAATGAAATGCTTTTAATGGTCATTAATCTCTTAGAATCTTACTGGTCTTGAAATGGTTCATGTAGTTCAAATATTTTCATATTTAAGCCAGATGTGACAAAAGAAGACTGAGACACCCTAAGGTGAAAGAATGAATTTCAGGCTTTACTTAAATGATGCCTGAAAGGATGCAGAGGAAGGAATTACTTACAGTATCTGGGACTCGGATGATCACAGCCTTCAGACAGGTCTCTGTGTCGCTTAGGCCACATTTTTGTAAGTCTGCCAGTACTGTGAAATCCGTCCCTTCACATTGCTAAGGGAAAAGGGTGACAGTGAACTGTGACATTTCACAAACCAATATTTTTCGGAAGAGAATTCACCCATTCCACAGTTTAAAAAAAAAAGAAAGATTGTCTCAACTGCACCTTTTTTGTTATTTTATTCCCTTTGGAAATTGTCTGGTTTGAAGGGCTACGTGCTAACCTGTTTGTATGTGGCACTATACAAAAATAAAGGTTCACTGAATATAGATTTTGAACATTCACCAGGCTTGGACTGCAGGTACCTGCAAACTGCTGGTTGTGGCTGCTGGTCTATAGCTACTTCCATCCAAAGCAAATATTTGAATAATTGCTACTGTTGTTTCTAAATGTGCATATTTGTACAGCAGGTTTTCAGGGGCAAGAACGTTTATTCTACGCAGACTTTATTTGCTAAATTTTCATGCTCATTAGCTTTGTGGACTCTAAGCAACAGAGGCCTTTCTTATGTCTTCCCTCTCTCTCACTGTCTGTCTGTCTTCTATATATAAAGGAGCATGCAGGTCACAATTTAACTATTTTAAATAATTTTTAATAACAAAATTTCAGCATTCAGCCTGGAAGCAATATACCTTACTACAGCATGAGAGTTTATGACCTGCAGAATGTGTGCTGTTTATGGAACTTGACCCTAACCATGCCTTTGACATGTAAAATATAATGGTGTCAGAATCACAGACTCTATGGGCACTAACCTTGGCCAGGACGAAGGAGCACTGCCCATTAATGCTGTAGGCTTTTCCGTCGAAAGTGGTGATATGCGACCCGCCCTCTACAGAACAGGTTCCAGGGCATTCCAGTTCCTCACAGCTCCACTCACCCCCAGAACATGTACTGAACAAAACAGCTTGTATTTTAGTTAATTATCACATGGTCACAATGCTTCACAATGCCTACCTGAGTAAAACTGTGGATGCTAGCTTTTGTTCTGGTCTTGTACTATGACACGTGATTCAACTAGGATCCAAAACTGATAGTCTTCATGTTTAAGAGATATGTTTTCATGTTTCTTACAACCAAATGGCATGTTCCTAAGTCAGACTTTTTGTTTATTGTATTTTATATCCTGTGTTCTGTGCATATACTTATTTATTGTAGGTTGCCTCTTGGCCTGGACATCCTTGCAAAAGAGATATTAACATCAATGGGACTCCAGTTAAATTAAGATATGCAAAAACAATAATAACCATTGTCTTTAAGATCTATATTCGTTGAATCAGGTGCTTTAGTGCTTTAGTTTTTTTTGTAAGATTGGACAAAACACTGATGAGGTTGATGGGAAAGTATAATGCAAATATTTGAAAATTAATACAGGGAAAAACTAAAATGATGCCAGAAAGAGTGGATACACATAACTTACAGTAACACTGAGGTTGATTTTGACATTTCACAGATCATTTCACTCACCATTTCGAGCATCCGCTTCTGTAAGATTCTCCTGGACTATATGTTTTTTCATTATATGTACAAGAGCACTGCTCTACTTTGATACAGCCAGTCTGCTTGATGTCATCAAAAATAGTCCCTGGAAAATACATATTTTTAACATTTAGCATTGTAATCCAACTCTGAAATTACAAACCTGATTATACCTGCAGCTACAGAAGAGCACTTAAATTGTTCTGCACCTCTGAATGAACATAAAATGTTTATGGCACAGATATTTTTATAAATTTATAGATGTGCATGCAGCTGAATGCTTTTTTGCAATGAATGAAGGTACTTTATGTAAAGTGAGAACTCAAACTCATGATAGATAATCATCAGTTTCTTTAAAATGTTTTGTGATCTCCTTATAAAATCACTTTGCAAGCAAAAGGGAATAGAAAGAGCAGAAGAAGCTATTGGTCATTAATCATAATTGAACCTCGTCCATCACCCTCATAAACTTAGGGTATGATGAGCCTCACCATGTTAACACTTTTATATGAGGTAAGCCCACAGGATGTGTTTTGCTAAGGAAGCAGAGGTCAGTTACTACTTATAATAAATCGTGATTTCTTGCACTGAGGTGGCAATTCAAACCAGAAAGTTCTCTGGTGGTCCATCAGCAAATAACTTGATACTGGCTAAAGCTTGTTAGAAGCAAACAGGTAGCATGACTTCTAGTAGAAACCATTCTCAAGCAAATTGCCCATTCCAGACTCTGGAGCGATAGAGACTACTGAACATGGGAGAATTTACCAGGTGGGCAGAAGCAGCCGTCGGTGCAGTGCTCCTCACACAATTGGCTTCTGTCTGAGTTAGAGCAAGTGTCGATGCACGGGGTTCCACACTCCTGGTACTCCATGTTAAAGGGACAGGATTTGCCTGTGTGCCACAGTGAGGCCAGTCAGCCATGACAAGATTGAAATCAAAAGTTATCATCAACCTCTTTCGCAGTATGTTTACACAGTCAATGTACATATACTCTGAAACGTACTGCAGAATTGCTGGGTCCTCCACTGCTGTGGCTGTCCACCAGCGTGCACGCACTGTCGCGAGTACTCCGAGATGGTGTTACACAGGCAAAAAGACCTGCTGTTCTGGTCGCAGTAGCACAAGTCGGAGATGCAGGCTTTCATTAAGTAATCGCTGGCCACCAGGTCCTGGCAACTGCTGAAGGCCCGTCCAGACAGCAGCTGCTCACAAGCCGCTCTCTGTAGGGATAACCGCCCGGGGGATAAGTACAACAGGTACAGTACTGTCAAGGTACAGAACAACACAATTATTGTGTAATACTTTTACCCCCCCCCAAAAAAAAAAAAAAATACTGCAACCAAAATTCCAGAAAAGTATGCTGCTTTGCAGGGAATGCAAAGATATGAAATCATGCAAAACGGTGGGATAACCCACAAATACGTAAATGCAAATGCATAATTCAAATGCATTTATTTGAAATGCTGACCATTCTGTTACGCCCCAGGACCGATCAAAACACCGAATGAGTGATCAAATGTCCTTATCACTGGGGAGGACATGCTGCTTTGTGAAATGAATAGATGTAAAAAACTGAAAATCTATAATACACTTTTACTACACCAGGTGCAGGTTCTTACCAGCTCCACAGTTTTGCACCTCTTTTCAGGCAACGGTGCAGGTTCTTCACAGTCTTCTGTGGGGCTGTCCATCCTCCAGATGTTAGCAAAGTCAATTGCAGATAATTTTGCTCCTGTGAGGCATGAGGTTGGAGGTTAAGCTCTGAATATATAATTTAAAATATACATGCAGATAGACATGAATAAAAAGCAGTTCTTGAGCTGCAAGCATTGGTGAATTTCACAAGGGTTCAGCAAAAATTTACCATCTTTATAGAACTCATCGTAGGTCTGCACCCCGTTAAAGTCACCGCAGAGCCCACACGTCTGGTTTCTGAATTTTTTATCCATTTCCATCTAGAACATGAGAGATTTGACTTAAACAAAAGTCTGAGAGTTCAGAGTTGTATTGTTTATCTTAGGAAACAGAAAATATTCCCCGAAACACAAGCACTAAATACAAAACCATTACCACTGACAGTTTGACATTATTTTACATTACATTGTTACATTATTTTTTATTTTGGTGCTTTAACAATTATTATTATATCATTTTCATATTATATACAAATATTTAAAAGTTTATAAAAATGAAACCTTACATGCTTTTTGGTTTTTAATTTTTACTTTTGCTATTTGATGATATAGAACTATTTTCATTTGCAAATGTGACCGGACAATGCCCATTTCTGTCAGTAGCATGCTTAACCACAAAAATTGTGGATTCATGCATTAATGTGATAAGAGGACCTTCAACGGGATGTTTTACAAAATCATGCACACATTCACAAATATCCCTGGGCAGGCATGTGTTTAGCAAATCATTTGTCAAGGTTTGTCTTTCCCAAAATTGATTTTTTGCTTATGCTAAACATGATGTACATGCAGTACACAAGGAATACTCTATTGTGGTTTCAACATCCTGCTCTCTATTGCTGGAAAACAGCCAGTGGGAATTATAAAATAGAAGCAGTACTGCCTCAGTGAAGCAGGAGATTTTTTCCGTAAGTCATGCTAATAAACACGAGTGTGACTGTGCACAGGAAAGCATGCTAACATGCATTCACTGTGTGCCCCACATGCCTTGTAAAGGACACTGGCACTGCCAATGTCAGCATGTTTACAAAAAGAAAACTACCATGTTCCTCCGGCGAACCTAGGTCTCAAGATATCACATTTGAGTAAGGATGTTTAGATCCCCCCTGTTTCAGCAGGCCTTCAGTGGTTTTTTTACACGGCATCACAAGCGTCATACCAAGAAGGAGTCATCTTTGTTCCACGTGGCAACCAGGCCCAGCTTGGATGTAATTTTAATGTAAGCGGGGGTTGGCTCAATGAGAACTCCAAGCTGGCTGTATGGCAGCTTGACACTGAAAGATATGGAAGTTGGTTAAAGGCGCAACACAAATGACCAAAAAAACGAAACAAACAAACCTGTCACACTTCCCACGTAATGTCTCGTATTAACCACCATTTGAAAATACATTTAACCAGTATAAGAGGTAGATATCACACATACTGGTTAGACATTGCTGGGATACTGTCATAAGCACAATACTTGACTTGGTGTGTATGTATACACAGTCATAGTTAGTTTAGGGTATTACCCAGATTAAAACTAAATTATTGTTGTCAAATTGATCTGAATCCAAAGTTAAACAGTGAATAAAGACATTCACTGATATTAGAGATAATCATTGGGTGAAATAGCCGATATATGTGCCTTCTAAACTGAACATAAATCAGGAATTATATTTTTTGCACAATTTTCATGTATTGGCAATACGTGGAATAGCTTTCCAGGAGGAGACTCCTGGGTTGTTCAAGCCCATCCATAATGCATTGCTAGATTCTCTTCAGATTAGATAATAGACAAGCCGATGTAGTCTGAATGGTCTGTTTTCATTATTGGTTGTAGGGTTAAGATGCAGTACTCACTTGATTTTGTTGACGAGGACTGAGTCCTTGATGAGCTCCACCACTGTCCCGTCCAGCTTCATGGTGATCTTGCTGATGGTGGGCAGGCCATCCACCACTTGCCTCCTCATCTGGATGTTGAACTCTTCGTAGTCGCTCTTGCACAGAGAGCTTAGGACAAAGTTACAGGTGGATGGCACTTGGATGACGTCCCCATCAAAAGTCTTGAAGTGGTAGTTTCCCCATGTGCTGCAAACTCGGCCATTGTGAGTAGGGCTCACTCCTTGGGCCAGAGAAAATCATCATCATCAATGTCAGATTTTTAGTAGAACATTCTGTTAGGTATTGAATGTCAGTAATAGACAGTAAGTTGTGAGAGCACATTTCCAGACCTTACCTGAGATCAGTGGTATCTTAGTCAGGGATGGGATGATAGTCACGGACTGAGGAGTGGCTACAACACAATGAGTGAGAAGTTAGCTATACTGCTTTTTCTTTCTACAACACAGTTAAAACAGTAAATCTGGCAATAATGTAAAGCCTTATTCTATGAAATATTCAGTATTTTACTGTATGTGTGACTCACTTTGTTGTCCTTCTTGACCAACTGTGGAGAGAAGCAGTAAAAAAAAATAATTCATCATATTTTATATTGCAGATTCTTCATCAGTTTCTCCTAGTCACATTAAAAACATGTTTATTATCTTAAATAATAGAAAGTAGCATGCTTTGAGAGTTGCATGTTTTTACAGTAAATGTATATTTTGAACTAGATTTTGAATTTATCTTGTATACTCTACAGTTACTGATGTTTTAACTGGAAAACATCCTTCCATAACAACAACACAAACACTGCATTTCCTATTGATGGAATAATAATCTGGGTATTTTCATAATGATGGAGCTACATCAAAGAAGTATTAATCGGGAGCAAATTTTAAAGCAGTTCCTGCAGATCTTAGAGTTGCAAAAAGATGTACCGACCTGTCAGCCCAACAGACAGCAGCGTCCAGGCCAGGAGTCGTAAGAGTGTCCCCATTCTGCTATGGGGATTGGAACGTTCTCAGGACTGGTGCACTGGAGTAAAGTTCCCTGCCAGACTCTGAGTTTTATACCCCCCAAGGATGCCAAAATCAAAGGCGGCAAAGGTGGGGTTGACAGGCACATTTGAATGTGTCAAGATGAAAAGTGACTCTGTGTTTAAGTAAGTGTGCATTCCCTCCCTGAACATTGACATTGACAGCCAGTGTTGACAGTTTTGTTCCACGTAAAAAGTCTGCAAACTTTGCCATTTTTAAACAGTTTTCATATAGTAATGTAGTTCATGTAAATTTTTATTAGAATTTTTATTTAAAGATTTTTTTTTTATTGTTCAGGTGCATCTATTGTCCAGATCTATTGTATTGCTTACATTACTTAGTCAGTGATGTCATAATATTATGTTCTTCTCTCCTTTGAGATTACTGCTTCAGTCCCACTCATCTGTGAGAGGTTTAGCTGTATCGGATTGGTACATGGCTGATACATAAGCATATAGTAAAACGTAATGAAGTAAATAATTTGTAATTGCATAATCATATAGCACAAATACTGAGAGAACACAGTGATCTTTTCGCCTTCAACATACACAAACAAGCTTTAAATCAAAAATGATTATTTCATTTTTATCTATCAGTTGCTTTCAGAGTCCCAGGCAGCATGGCATCATAGCCAATTGCTCCATGATAGGTTGGCAGAGGAGGAAAATGGAAAAGCCAAGCTCACCAGTTTGGACTTCTAGAAATGTATCAGAGACAGAGAGAAAGAAAAATACACACTCACGAAAAACACATGCAATATTCTATCTTCTTCTTGTCCTTGGGAAGTTTGATGCCTGGAGCCTGACAGGTCCTGCTGGAGGGCCTAAGAATTTCATGGGGTACATGTTTCTAGTTATAAAAAAGAAAACTCTCCTCCTATGAATTCCTCCTGTTTTTTGTTCGAGCAATAAGCTTTGAAACATAAGTTTTATTACTTGGCGACCAGAGGGGTCTACTCACCCATGCCTTAGGTTGTCTCTCTTTGGAGAGCTTACCCATCAATCGAGTAAGATCTTGTCTTCAACCGTCTTCTGCAATCTATTTTTTAGATGACAATATCATCATCTGCCAGGAACCCTTGTGGCAATTCTGGCCATTCCTGTATAATGTTGGGCTCCAACCTGACGGCTGCTATTGGGGTGGCCTTACACATTGGGTGAAAAGGCTTAAAGTAACGCTCATCAGCATCAGTATTATACAGATCAACAAGGGTCACTGCACAAGAACAGTGCCAGTCCCTCCCAGGCCATTTTTCAACCATCCAAACATATCCCAAGTCCAAGAAAGTGTGATGAATTCCCACAACCTCTTATCTTCATTTCATCTTCATTGTCAGGAATGTAAGTATAGCATTCTTTACAAACCACAGCGCGTGTGCCACCCTGAGACGGCAGAACATAATTCAGAGCTGCTCGATTCTGGAAAATTATATTAAATGTCAGCAGTGACACTTCGTATTGCTTTGGCTGTACTGTTAGCTACAGATTCGATCAGCACAGCCAGTAGCTTAGACTCGGTTACTGTTCATCCTACTCCATATCCTGTAAACATAACAGAAGCAAATATTTTTAATATATCATTTTAATATCATTATTAATATTAATATCATTTTTGATATCTCAATTTAGATATATCTTGTACTGGATACAGGTTGCACGATGCACGATCACATACGATTATGGAATCACATATGCAACAAAAGCACACTTTTCCCCATGAATCTAGTTCCAGTCCCAGTATGTCATATAAAACCTGACGACATCAATAGCATGGCAGGGGGCATGTAATTATTATTCTTTGGCACAATAGAATAAGTGTAGTTGTTGTTTTCACATCCATGAGGTTCTCCTGGCATTTCATAGATCACTTGTTTAACATTTGTATCTGTGTCCTGGTGAAATTCATCTGTTGTTACATACGTGATATAAGAACACCAGTATAGTGAAATGGCCATCATTTCCACTCCATTGTGGGGATGTGGAACGCAAGCCCAGCAATAAGAAAAGTTTAATTCCTCTTCATATATGTCTTAGTTAATTGGTGATAATGTTTCAGAGTTGATAACTCTGTTCATCTCTTTGATTATCGTTATGCAATCCACCTCTGTCTTGGATTCCGTTAATGCCATGGAGGGGGTCTACACTCGAGGCTAGCCAGCCCAGACCTCCTGCAAAGGATAGTGTGGAAATCCCCCACGTCAGCAGCAGAGCCAGCTGAATTTGAGCCAGCTTATTTGGAACTGCAGACTTAATTTAAACTGAAAAGGCTATTTGCTCGCAATATGAGTTTTCCTGTTTGTACTCCTGCTCTAATATGTAACCACTCTTGTTTAAACAGTTTAGAAGTGTGCCAACAAGCTCAGGTCCATCAATTCCCTGTATCTGTACAGCACAAAAATGGTTGTCACTCTCACCGTCAGAGTCAGTGTCACTATAAAGGCCTTCTTCAGCACGGTCAGTATAAAAATACAAGATATGTGACCACATTACATTAGTCAAAAACTGCATTTGTAAAGGTGATAAGCAACATATTTTAAAGGGTTTTTGGCTTAATTCTTAACATACACCAGCTGGCCAGGCTGGAGGCCAAAGCCTCCATTTCAGTTCTGCACCACACATCACCCCTGCAATCTTCTTGGGGGCACCTGTCATGAATTCACACGGGTTCTGGCTCAGCTCTCAATTGTGTGGGTTCATTTTGTTATATAGCAGCTACTTGGTCCCCTCTGTCTTTCCACACTGTGAGATTTGAGCAATGTTCTTTTGCTTTAAAACACTTTTACTTATCAATTCCTCTACCTCTCTCAAATTTTTTTTTTTTTGCACTTCTATACATGGGTGTATTTTCAACTTTAAAGGTGGGGGGTATATGGCGTTTTTTTTTTCTTTCTTTATTTGATGACTGTGAGCCTAAATTAGTAAAAGTTTAGTAGGTGTGATGATATCACCTGACCGTCCCTTCTTCCCAGAAGATCACAGCAGCTATTGAATCGAAGTGGATGTTACAAATTATAATAACACTAAAATAAACTTTAAAAAATTGATAAGAGAAAAAAATCAATCATTAATTGATCACCATTGATTTTTAATTTGGGCTTTTTTTGGTCCTCCAAAACTCCAGAAGAGAGGTCATATGTTCTAATCACAATGCAAGCACAACCTGTGTTTTCCAAAGCAAAATTGTATTTGCAGGTCAGTCACACGGTCTTAAAATTATAAGTGTAGGTCAGTTCAGATTGTTAATATCAATATGTCATTGGAAAGAATCAACAGCTAAATTTTTATTATGACTGTTTGTTTCCTTTCCCTTCACTTACAAAAAAATGTTTGGATGTCCTGCCCTGTTTTCTGCAATTTTGGTGGTTTTATCTTCACAAGTCTCGCTATTAATACCGTATCTGATCACAGAAGCGGGTTGACTTTACAACGTTACATGACGTAGCTACTAGCCGGTTAACTGTTAGAATGAGAGCGTGAGAGTGAGAGGAGGGAGAATATTTTCCCTGTGGTTTTTTTTAATTTTATTTTAAATAGTGGGGACACAAAAACAACCATCTGTAAAAGTGCATATTGCCACATAATCTAAATTCGTATAGGTGTCCCACATTTCAAAAAATGAAAAATGAAAAAATCCTCCACTTACACCGTAACTCCTCCAGAGCAAAAGCAATTTTTACGGATATCATACTTAAGTTTGGTCTTTTTACCATGACCACACATTAGACATGCTGCATAATGTCCATTAAACTACATTAAATTAGACATTGAGTCAGATAATCTGTACATGGATTGACCGCTGTGCAGTCTCCCTACACTTGTGTTACACATACAGAGGTAGTCCCAGTTGTGTAATTAAAGGTAAATTCAACCAGGCTACAACAGTTGCTGCAAACGCAGACGCGCGGTATCGAACCCTCTAGCACTGAACACACCCATACAGTCCACACACCCCTCATAAGCACACAACATAAGTCTCCAAGACACTCAAACTCTTCACATCGTGTACAAACGTTTTTGCTTCTTTTGAAGGCAAAACTCTTATCAGCCATAACGTTCCGCCATTAATCGAAATATATTAAAGTTAACCACCAGAGGGAGTCAGCTGCCCAGAAACGTACTTCGCCCTACATGCTAAAATATCTTTAAAATGGATAAATATGGGGATAAAAAGCGTTTCATCCGGCGATTATCTTTCAATACGTTATAGAAAAGCATTTTTTGTGGTTTGGGGTACGGTATTTATTACGTTTGGAAATATTAACGTAGCTATAATTGTAGATTACAATAACACAGCCGAATCTCAGTAAACTATTTGCTTTGGCCCAACGTTGGCACATTAGGAATTTTGGACAACGGTAATTGTTGGCTGGACCGCAACAGCGGGGCCAGCCCTACAAACGCGAATGTCTGTGACTGAGCGATGATGGTACACCATTGGTCGGCCGAGTTATGAAGTTACACCATTGGTCGGCCGGATCACGTGTGTTAGGTCCAGCCATATACTAGGTTTTAACCAGAGACTGTAAAAAATAACACACGCTCAGTCACAGACATTCGCGTTTGTAGGGCTGGCCCCGCTGTTGCGGTCCAGCCAACAAAAACCACAAAAAATGCTTTTCTATAACGTATTGAAAGATAATCGCCGGATGAAACGCTTTTTATCCCCATATTTATCCATTTTAAAGCTATTTTAGCATGTAGGGCGAAGTACGTTTCTGGGCAGCTGACTCCCTCTGGTGGTTAACTTTAATATATTTCGATTAATGGCGGAACGTTATGGCTGATAAGAGTTTTGCCTTCAAAAGAAGCAAAAACGTTTGTACACGATGTGAAGAGTTTGAGTGTCTTGGAGACTTATATTGTGTGCTTATGAGGGGTGTGTGGACTGTATGGGTGTGTTCAGTGCTAGAGGGTTCGATAGCGCGCGTCTGCGTTTGCAGCAACTGTTGTAGCCTGGTTGAATTTACCTTTAATTACACAACTGGGACTACCTCTGTATGTGTAACACAAGTGTAGGGAGACTGCACAGCGGTCAATCCATGTACAGATTATCTGACTCAATGTCTAATTTAATGTAGTTTAATGGACATTATGCAGCATGTCTAATGTGTGGTCATGGTAAAAAGACCAAACTTAAGTACGATATCCGTAAAAATTGCTTTTGCTCTGGAGGAGTTACGGTGTAAGTGGAGGATTTTTTCATTTTTCATTTTTTGAAATGTGGGACACCTATACGAATTTAGATTATGTGGCAATATGCACTTTTACAGATGGTTGTTTTTGTGTCCCCACTATTTAAAAAAAAAAAAAAAAAAAACCACAGGGGAAATATTCTCCCTCCTCTCACTCTCACGCTCTCATTCTAACAGTTAACCGGCTAGTAGCTACGTCATGTAACGTTGTAAAGTCAACCCGCTTCTGTGATCAGATACGGTATTAATAGCGAGACTTGTGAAGATAAAACCACCAAAATTGCAGAAAACAGGGCAGGACATCCAAACATTTTTTTGTAAGTGAAGGGAAATGAAACAAACAGTCATAATAAAAATTTAGCTGTTGATTCTTTCCAATGACATGTCTATATTAACAATCTGAACTGACCTACACTTATAATTTTAAGACCGTGTGACTGACCTGCAAATACAGTTTTTCTTTGGAAAACACAGGTTGTGCTTGCATTGTGATTAGAATGTATAACCTCTCTTCTGGAGTTCTGGAGGACCAAAAAAAGCCCAAATTAAAAATCAATGGTGATCAATTAATGATTGATTTTCTTCTCTTATCAATTTTTAAAAGTTTATTTTAGTGTTATTATAATTTGTAACATCCACTTCGATTCAATAGCTGCTGTGATCTTCTGGGAAGAAGGGAAGGTCAGGTGATATCATCACACCTACTAAACTTTTACTAATTAAGGCTCACAGTCATCAAATAAAGAAAGAAAGAAAAAAAAAAAACGCCATATACCCCCCACCTTTAAAGTTGAAAATACACCCATGTATAGAAGTGCAAAAAAAAAAAAAAAAATTAGAGAGAGGTAGAGGAATTGATAAGTAAAAGTGTTTTAAAGCAAAAGAACATTGCTCAAATCTCACAGTGTGGAAAGACAGAGGGGACCAAGTAGCTGCTATATAACAAAATGAACCCACACAATTGAGAGCTGAGCCAGAACCCGTGTGAATTCATGACAGGTGCTCCCAAGAAGATTGCAGGGGTGATGTGTGGTGCAGAACTGAAATGGAGGCTTTGGCCTCCAGCCTGGCCAGCTGGTGTATGTTTAAGAACTAAGCCAAAAACCCTTTAAAATATGTTGCTTATCACCTTTACAAATGCAGTTTTTGACTAATGTAATGTGGTCACATATCTTGTATTTTTATACTGACCGTGCTGAAGAAGGCCTTTATAGTGACACTGACTCTGACGGTGAGAGTGACAACCATTTTTGTGCTGTACAGATACAGGGAATTGATGGACCTGAGCTTGTTGGCACACTTCTAAACTGTTTAAACAAGAGTGGTTACATATTAGAGCAGGAGTACAAACAGGAAAACTCATATTGCGAGCAAATAGCCTTTTCAGTTTAAATTAAGTCTGCAGTTCCAAATAAGCTGGCTCAAATTCAGCTGGCTCTGCTGCTGACGTGGGGGATTTCCACACTATTCTTTGCAGGAGGTCTGGGCTGGCTAGCCTCGACTGTAGACCCCCTCCATGGCATTAACGGAATCCAAGACAGAGGTGGATTGCATAACGATAATCAAAGCGATGAACAGAGTTATCAACTCTGAAACATTATCACCAATTAACTAAGACATATATGAAGAAAAATTAAACTTTTCTTATTGCTGGGCTTGCGTTCCACATCCCCACAATGGAGTGGAAATGATGGCCATTTCACTATACTGGTGTTCTTATATCACGTATGTAACAACAGATGAATTTCACCAGGACACAGATACAAATGTTAAACAAGTGATCTATGAAATGCCAGGAGAACCTCATGGATGTGAAAACAACAACTACACTTATTCTATTGTGCCAAAGAATAATAATTACATGCCCCCTGCCATGCTATTGATGTCGTCAGGTTTTATATGACATACTGGGACTGGAACTAGATTCATGGGGAAAAGTGTGCTTTTGTTGCATATGTGATTCCATAATCGTATGTGATCGTGCATCGTGCAACCTGTATCCAGTACAAGATATATCTAAATTGAGATATCAAAAATGATATTAATATTAATAATGATATTAAAATGATATATTAAAAATATTTGCTTCTGTTATGTTTACAGGATATGGAGTAGGATGAACAGTAACCGAGTCTAAGCTACTGGCTGTGCTGATCGAATCTGTAGCTAACAGTACAGCCAAAGCAATACGAAGTGTCACTGCTGACATTTAATATAATTTTCCAGAATCGAGCAGCTCTGAATTATGTTCTGCCGTCTCAGGGTGGCATACACGCTGTGGTTTGTAAAGAATGTTATACTTACATTCCTGACAATGAAGATGAAATGAAGATAAGAGGTTGTGGGAATTCATCACACTTTCTTGGACTTGGGATATGTTTGGATGGTTGAAAAATGGCCTGGGAGGGACTGGCACTGTTATTGCGCAGTGACCCTTGTTGATCTGTATAATACTGATGCTGATGAGCGTTACTTTAAGCCTTTTCACCCAATGTGTAAGGCCACCCCAATAGCAGCCGTCAGGTTGGAGCCCAACATTATACAGGAATGGCCAGAATTGCCACAAGGGTTCCTGGCAGATGATGATATTGTCATCTAAAAAATAGATTGCAGAAGACGGTTGAAGACAAGATCTTACTCGATTGATGGGTAAGCTCTCCAAAGAGAGACAACCTAAGGCATGGGTGAGTAGACCCCTCTGGTCGCCAAGTAATAAAACTTATGTTTCAAAGCTTATTGCTCGAACAAAAAACAGGAGGAATTCATAGGAGGAGAGTTTTCTTTTTTATAACTAGAAACATGTACCCCATGAAATTCTTAGGCCCTCCAGCAGGACCTGTCAGGCTCCAGGCATCAAACTTCCCAAGGACAAGAAGAAGATAGAATATTGCATGTGTTTTTCGTGAGTGTGTATTTTTCTTTCTCTCTGTCTCTGATACATTTCTAGAAGTCCAAACTGGTGAGCTTGGCTTTTCCATTTTCCTCCTCTGCCAACCTATCATGGAGCAATTGGCTATGATGCCATGCTGCCTGGGACTCTGAAAGCAACTGATAGATAAAAATGAAATAATCATTTTTGATTTAAAGCTTGTTTGTGTATGTTGAAGGCGAAAAGATCACTGTGTTCTCTCAGTATTTGTGCTATATGATTATGCAATTACAAATTATTTACTTCATTACGTTTTACTATATGCTTATGTATCAGCCATGTACCAATCCGATACAGCTAAACCTCTCACAGATGAGTGGGACTGAAGCAGTAATCTCAAAGGAGAGAAGAACATAATATTATGACATCACTGACTAAGTTAATGTAAAGATAACGTAAGCAATACAATAGATCTGGACAATAGATGCACCTGAACAATAAAAAAAAAAATCTTTAAATAAAAATTCTAATAAAAATTTACATGAACTACATTACTATATGAAAACTGTTTAAAAATGGCAAAGTTTGCAGACTTTTTACGTGGAACAAAACTGTCAACACTGGCTGTCAATGTCAATGTTCAGGGAGGGAATGCACACTTACTTAAACACAGAGTCACTTTTCATCTTGACACATTCAAATGTGCCTGTCAACCCCACCTTTGCCGCCTTTGATTTTGGCATCCTTGGGGGGTATAAAACTCAGAGTCTGGCAGGGAACTTTACTCCAGTGCACCAGTCCTGAGAACGTTCTAGTTAGTCTCATAGTACTGTCCATTTATGACCCGAACTGGAGGCTGGCAGATGGCTGACTGGGAGAACGGTATTTTGACACATGCCCAGTACCATGTGCCTTCTTCCCTCAGGTCTGTGTGGAAACTTTAACAATATCCAATCAGATGACTTCAAATCCACGAGTGGACTGGTGGAAGGCACCGCAGCAGCATTCGCCAACACCTTGAAGGCTAGGGGGGACTGCCCCGATGTTAAGGGCAGCTTTGAGAACCCCTGCGGTCTTAGCGTGGAGAATGGTAACTATGGCATCAAGCAAACTACAGCTGTGACTCCCCATGACAATATTTACTGTAACTTCCTATGACAGCATGCACACTAGAACTCTGACACCCTAACTGACACCATGTACACTATAATTGTGACTCCCTGACTATGACAACATGAACACCACAGCTCATCAGGAACTCTACTTCTGTCCTTCATTCTCATATTTGTCACTTTAGGGAAAGGAAGAATGTGTATGTGTTTGGCATGTATGTGACATAGTATTTTAAATCATTGTGATGATATTTTACCGAAAGAAAGGAAACCTAGTTCCATGTTTTCATGCATTTCTATCTCACCTTTCCACAGAGCAATATGCCCAGTACTGGTGCTCCTTCCTGACAGACCCAAAGGGACCATTTTCCCAGTGTCATTCTGAGATAAGCCCAGACAGTTACAAAGCAGTAAGTCATTACACACATAATTATTTAGATGTCGTCATTTTTGAAGAGGTCATGATCATTATCCTAGTTGCTGAATTTCCGTCCAACATAGCAAATTTGTCCGAGAGCTCTTTTTGATGGCGGACTCCCTCTTGTCCTCAGCAATGCATGCATGACAGCTGCAACTGCGAGAAGAGCGAAGACTGCATGTGTGCTGCACTCTCTTCCTACGTCTACGCCTGTGCCGTCAAAGGCATCATACTCAAAGGATGGAGAGAAACTGCCTGCAGTAGGTCAAACTTCATCAGACAAAGAGAAGCAGGACAGATCAGGCTAAGCGATACTAAAATGGGGTTTTCTGTCTTTTCCTTTTCTCAGAGAAATACACCAGCTGCCCAAGCTCAATGGTGTTTCAGTACAGCATGACCAGCTGCAAGCGCACCTGCCGCTCTCTCAGTGAGCCTGACTACACCTGCCAGGTCGCCTTCTTACCTGTGGACGGCTGCGGTTGCGAATCGGGAACCTACATGAACCAAGAAAACCTATGTGTCCCGCCCAGAAGCTGTCCCTGTTACCACAAGGGGGTGGAGGTTGCCCCAGGAGAGACAATCATCAAGAACGGGGCTACATGGTAGGGCCATCACTGTGTGTTAGTGACAGTAGAGTCTCTCTATCACTGCGTTTACATGCACAGTTGAAATCGATCTATATTACTAGCTCGATTTGGCCAAAGATGAGATTTAATTGGATTATTGTCGTTGTCCCAATATATATGACTCGGAAAAAATCGATTTATTGACCGAGGTGTGTCTGACGAAAGCTTCTTATAAATCCTGCTTCCTCCAATTTTGTCGCAACTTTTTTGAATAGTTCGCCATTCTGCGTTTTTCTTCCATCCATGTATTTTAGTATATTTAACTCCTTTAGTTGCGATACCATGACGTTGGTCTCCTTGTTCGTCCAGAAATGTGTTTTTTTCGCCATGATACTAGGGAGGGCAAAACGGAGCTTTAGAATGTCGCCAGCAGTGTATGCGCGTGAGCTCGACAACGTACTTCTCACAGATAAGGTCGTTTGTCACCTTTTTTTTAGTTCATTACAGTGCTGATAGAAGTGACAATAATGAAGTGGTACTGTGCTGTCAGCCTTTATTGATCGCCATACAAGGTTAATGTGAAGTAGCTAGCACAATCAGGCAGCACTAACCCATAAAAATTAACTTTGAATGGTACTTGCTCAATCGAACGGTAAATGTGAAAAACATTTGATTATAATCAGCGGCACCAAAATTTTCTGTCACACCCTTAATAAACGGCAAAAGTCCCAGTAGAAGATTGAATTAAATCTTGTAAAGTTAGATATTTTCTGAAATGTTATCGATTCCGCTTGGCCACTGTGAGCGTATAGTTGCTATGTAAATTACGGAACATGTGCAGAACGCCTAGGCCAATATTTGGCCTATTTAAGCGTATAAATGCCCTAGTGAATCAACCCCCAACTGCATTATCTAGGCATGTTTGTCCGACTCTGAAAAAATTGACTTTGTACGATTTCAGTTCATCATGGTTTTACATGATTTTTACAAGTCCAGTTTTAGCCGAACTGAAACAATAAATCGACTTTTTCAAACATCATCTAAACCCACTGTATGTGTGTTAGTGGTAGTAGGGTTTCTGTGTGTGTGTTAGTGACAGCAGGGTTTCTCTGTGCGTGTTAGTGAGTTAACAAGTAAACAATCAGCAAATAAATACGATACAATACAGTGTATACTGTATTCCGAATTATATAAGCACAGGCTTTCTAAGTGACCACAGTGTTTATTGTGCAGACAGAAACAGAACACATTCCGTGCACTCTGGATCATAGATTATTGATATAATTCAATCCAGTGAAAAACAGCACAATGAAGAAATAGCTTCACTTGTTCTCAGTGCATTGCAATATTGGCTTTGTTTTGCCAATCTTCCACTGTCCCCATTTTGCAGCACTTGCAAGAAAGGATCTCTGAGTTGCTTTGGGGCTGAACAACAGATAAAAAGTAAGTATAATTAAACCTCAGTCTCTAATTTCAATCTCAATTTTTATCTGATATCAGTTTAGCAATTAAATACAATTCATTCTCTATTTAAACATCTGAGTAAATACAGTACATTCAGCCAAATACTGAATATAAAGACTTGATTTTGAAAGGGACAAGTAATTTTTAGAAGCAGGAAATAAACAGTAACACAGAAATGCCCATCCTGCATCTCCATCAGAGGCCTGCCTTGCACCCATGGTGTTCTTCAACTGCGAGGGGACCAAATCAGGGACCAAAGGGTCCGAGTGCCAGAGGACCTGCAGTACACTCAACATGGAGTGTGTGAGTTACTCACTTACCTTCCTACAGACCACCCAGCAGCTATAGACCACCCAGCAGCATTTACAGTACAATACACTCAACATGGAGTGTGTGAGTTACTAATTTACCTTCTTACAGACAACCCAGCAGCTACAGACTACTCAGTACTACTTACAGTACAATACACTCAATATGGAGAGTGTCAGTTACTCACTTACCTTACTACAGACAACCCAGTAGCTATAGACCATCCAACAGCATTTACAGTACAATACACTCAACATGGAGTGTGTGAGTTACTCATTTACCTTCCTATAGACTACCCAGCAACTACAGACCACCCAGTACTACTTACAGTACAATACACTCAGCATGGAGTATGTGAGTTACCTCCCAACAGACTAACTAGCAGCACTTACAGTACAACATACTCAACATGGAGTGTATTTGCTACTTACCTTCCTATAGATTGGCTAAGATCTGGAACGCTACACCCACTAACTTTGCACTCTGCAGGGTACTTTGCCCGAACTATTACGCTGACCTGTCCATAAATATCGATGAGCTGATCTGCTCTGTCCTTGCCCTAAACTGATGCTGATGAATAATCAGTTTCAAAGAACACATTCAATTGCTTGAAATGTTGAGAAAAGCAGCATATGATAGTCTGACAATGCTTATTCAACCTGTAATCTGTACTAGTTAGCAAGCCAATCAGTCCAGCATTTATAATTTACCATTTTTCTATATTCAGACACAATTAGAAAGATTAGAGAGTGCACATACAGCAGTGGTTATGCCGAAAGCCGTTTTGCAGAATGACGTTACTGGCCTCTGCTGTATTGGAGTGCAACTGACAACAATTAGTTTCTGGGGACCTATGCTTATACAAGGGTGTGAAATGTTCTCTTACACATGGAAAACCATGAAATAAAAGCGTTTTACAGGTGTGCAAGTGCCCGTGATGATGATGCGATTTTCCACCACAGATCAGTACGGAGTGCATTTCAGGCTGCGTATGTCCTGAAGGACTGGTGTCTGATGGGAAGGGGGGGTGTATAGAGGAGGACGCCTGCCCCTGTATCCACAACGGCATTCCATATCAGCCTGGGTCCAAAATTAAAGTTTCCTGCAATACATGGTAAGCCTGATCTACACATACTGCTATAAATCAGTGTTTCTTCGAAATGCATATTATCATAATTTCAGGGATGTCACTCAGAGTGTTATAACTCCTTGACAGCTGTTAGCAGAAGAGTATGCTAAGCAAAACAAAAAATAAACTAAATAAAACCAAATACTTTTGGCCCTTGGGATGAATAGGCATGGTAAACCACATTTCCGACCAATCACGAAAAATCTCATCCCTTTGTTACTGTTATCGTTTCAGCACCTGTAAGAAAAGCAAGTGGGAGTGTACGTCTAATGAGTGCCATGGGACCTGTGCCATATATGGAGATGGCAATTACATCACCTTTGATGAGAAAAGGTTCAGATTCAGTGGAGGGTGTGAATATACCCTCACTCAGGTACATCTTATGAGGAATGGCAAACTGCTAGCTAAATGTACTCATGGAGAAAGACAGAAAAGTAGCTTGGGAAAGCATATTGGGTTATATCTTTTCTCTCCATAAATATCACTCTTATCTTTATTTAATACCAAATTGAACACAATATCTGTTTGGATATTTACTCACGCTGTCTAAATTGAGTAGTTCGATGTTGGATGCATTGTCAGTGCCCTGCCATAAAATTTAGACCTGCAAATTTGTGGTCTAGTTACAAATTCTAGTTACTAATCTACACTACCACATTTCAAGACATGTCACATATGTAGAAAAGTGCATATTCCTGAACTTAAACCCAAATGTGAAACTTTCGCAGGATTACTGCAGCAAGAGCAGTAATGGAACTTTCAGGGTGGTCACTGAGAACGTACCATGTGGAACCACTGGCACCACCTGTTCTAAGGCCATCAAGCTCTATCTGGGGGTATGTACTGCAGGCCGGTGTATCTGACGTTAGTAAAACAGCAGAACAGTTAAACCAGAAGCCTACAATGGGTCAGGTGCAAAAAAATGACTTGGTAAGATATTACAATTACAAAATTGACTCTATTTAACGTGCATATCGGAATTACATATATTGTCATGACTGACATGTTAATAGAATGTAAAATGCCTGTTAATAAAGCATCAAAGAAATTTGCTGTAAGCAGTTAATAGGTAACCAGCCAACAAGTTACTTAGATAGTTACTTTTAAATTTACTTCTGTTTTTAGAAATATGTGCCTCAAGTTTGCAAATGTCAACCAAACTTCACAAATGAAAATCTCTGTTGCAAACAGAAAGGACAATCACCCCAAAATGTTCCAGAAATAGATACTGTAGCTAGTAACTATTTTTGTTAGCATGGTTGTAATTTCTCTTTCAGAGTAATGAGCTGGTGCTGGCTGAAGGAAAGTACCAAGTGATACAGAGGGATACCGGCAATGAGATTCCTTACCAGATCAGAACCATAGGGATTTATCTGGTGGTCGAGGCAAACAATGGTGTGATCCTAATGTGGGACAAAAAGACCAGCATGTTCATCAAACTTGGCCGAAAATTTGAGGTAAGTATTTTTCATGGAAAGTCACAAGAGATTGATCAATTTGTCACCAAGGTGACCTCACTATGTGATGATGTGTTTGCATGCTTGCATGTCCACCACATTTTTCAAAGGACAGGGCAATCACTTCCAGGTGAACACTTTTATTTATACATATGTTTAGGGGAAAACCTAATCATTCTGATTGGAGGCAAAGGCACCCCTTTATCGTTGCAGTGCTCCAGGCCTGACACACACGTGTGCGTTTAGCGCTGCACTGCTCCAGGCCAAAGATGCATGTTTGCATTTAATCTCTTCCCCAGGGCCGCGTCTGTGGTCTGTGTGGAAACTACGATGGCAACGGAAACAACGACTTCACCACCAGGAGCCAGGCAGTGGTAGCGAACCCCGTGGAGTTTGGAAACAGCTGGAAGGTGGCTCCCACCTGCCCCGATGCAGAGCTCATAAAAGACCCCTGCACATCAAACCCTTACAGACAATCCTGGGCCCAGAAGCAGTGTAGCATCATCAACAGCAGAGTGTTCAGTGCCTGCCACTCACAGGTACAACGTCCACGAACCACAGTTACCCTACTCCAAGGATAGGCAGCATTCAAAAATATATATGCTGCATTTTAAATGTTTATTTTTCATATATGTATTTCATATATTATATGGGTTTCATTTTGTGAATTGTGTATTGTTTAAATCTCTGTGCCACCTGCAACGCAATCTTGGCCTCCATTATTTATTTTTTTTGTAGTTTGTAAACATGTAGACAGTTATTTTTAGATATTTTAGAATGAGATATATTTTAGGATGTTTGTATCAATCTCTGCCATAGCTAGACTTAGTGGTCGGTCCTAGACTGGTTCTTAATTTAGATTCAAATCCAGAATCTGGAGTTATTCACTTGTGGTTATACAGCCACTTCTATGTGAGTACAATGAAAAATGTGCTTTAAAAGTATGTTCCCATACTTTGAAAAGTAATTCTGATTGTATAAAATGGCATGTAAATTGAAAAAAGTGATTTGCTGAAGCAGAAACTCTTTACTGTTCTGGAAAGGTGGACCCTGGGCAGTACTACGATGCGTGCGTGAGCGACTCGTGCGCGTGTGACAGCGGGGGAGACTGTGAGTGCTTCTGCACGGCTGTGGCGTCTTACGCGCAGGCCTGCAACGAAGCTGGAGTGTGCGTCGCCTGGAGAACTCCCCAAATCTGCCGTGAGTCACAGCAAACCACACAAGCAAAAGCCCTGTGCCACAATGAAACTGTGTTCATATGACCCTGAGCAGCAAACCTGGGTTCACAACAACAGGGATCTGGTTCTGGGCCCCAAGGCCGATAGAACATTTGGCCCCAACCAGCATGTGCAAGAAAAACTCTTCCAAACATCACAGCATAGAGACAAATGGCAATCAGAGGAGCAACATGAGAAATACCATAATGTAAAGTAAACTTGCAGCTTGCACTGTGGTACATTCAGAGCAAGCTGAGCCATTGATGCATCAGAGCATCACTTGACATTGTGTGAAATGTGCCATTTCACCATATGACAAACTGTAGATGAATTTGTCTTTGTATAATAGTGATACGTTACAAAAGTGCTTTAGCGGTTTTTACTGAATTTTAGAATCAAATAGAATGTTATTTACATGTTAAAAAATTCCACTGGAAATTGACAAACTGTTGACAACAAAAAGGGAAATCAATTCTGGATCTGGTGCTATGTAATCACCCCAACAGAATCTGTAGCATAGAGGTAATCAAGCCACTTGGTACTAGCAATCATTCTGCAGTTAGCTTTGATTTATTTTGGCTACGACAAGGAGCGAGACAAGCCTCAGGATCAATGAGCCAGCTGACGGGAAGCTCTGTGGTTCTACACACCAGTTTCCAGCTCCTGGAGAACATAGGGAAAATGTCAGTCTGCTTTGGAGAACCACTTTCATTTTTCAACAGAGAGCTGTGTTTAATGTGTTGTCCATACACTGCAAAAACAAAGCATTGGGATCTAGTAAAAATGTTCAAATACTCATGTGCAGATAGTGCTCAAGTAAATAAGTAAAAACAGAAATAGCGAGACAAAGGTCAACTATAGTAACATAAATTGAAAAAAAAAATAGACTCCTAAGAAAGATGGCTGCACTGAGTGTTTAGGACAGGGGTCTGCAGTCCTGGTGAAGGAGAGCCACAAGCTCAGTGCTTTCACCCTAAAATCGGCACCCAGTTCAGACACAAGTAACCATTTGCAGTAAGTTAACTCCATAATGAACTGCTCTAATTGATAATTAAGTGTACAGCAACAACGAAAACCAGCAGAGACTGTGGCTCCCCAGGACCAGGGTTACGGGCCCCTGGTTTAGGAAAACCTTATCAAATTCCTCTTCTGCCACATCTGACGTATTACTTGTGAAGCTGATACCTGCGTTCAAACCAGTCAGTCTTAAAGTAAACTGTTCTTGTCGGTAATATCCATGATTCAGTGCTTACTTACGTCATTGGCTATTTTTTGAATGAGGGTGACCTCAGGTAACACTTCACTACATAAATCACAAAGTTTGTTTAAGTAATAGAAGGAGACGGCTGTTTTATTTCTGCATCCTACATAGATTGTTTGCCTTGGGAAAAGCTCCACCCATTCTCCCAACTCCAGGGAAGCACAGTAGCTGTCTCGCAAGAGTGTGCTCACTTGCGGTTATCAAACAAGTAAAGATGCTAACCCGGAACTGCAGAAACTGGTAAACAGTCTTAACAGGTTCAGCTTTGGCCAAGGTGGGAAAGCACATACCATCTGAAAAGCCTTTCAAAGGGATGCATTACAAACATTTAGCAGACGCTCTCATCCAGAGCGACTTACACAACTTTTTACATAGCATCCACATTGTATCCATTTATACAGCTAGAGCAATGCAGGTTCAAGTACCTTGCTCAAGGGTACAACAGCAGTGCTCTACCTGGGAATCAAACCTTTACCCATTATACTACGCTGCCACCCCACCTGGCACATGCACATGGCTGTGCGTGTCTGAGCGAGAAGGGCGTTCGGATGGGACAACTGGTGTGTGTGGGGGGGTTGTCCGTGGCAGGAGGATGGACGGACAGCTCTGCAGAAGGCGAGCAGTCACGGAATTCACAAGCAGTTTCACGCTACGTGTGAACGGCTTTTTTCTGAATGACACCAGAAAGCTGGCGGTGGCCGCACGTCAGCTTCATCTCACGCAACGGCGACTCACAGCTCTTCCCCTACACCCCGCGTTAAAAACAGCTGGACATCAAAACCCAGACGGACGGCAGATTTTCTACTCATTCCCTCTCCATCTCTAAATATAGTCAGGTTGTTTATCCATTTGTTAACTGGTATATATTGTGCATAAACTCAATCTGTAAAACTTCAAATGAATAGCATCTCTTAATGCTCCAATCAGACTAAATCAACATCTAAAAGACTTTAAATACGGCAACGCCTTAAAACATAATTCTAAAACCATGGCCACAAATTAGCCAAAAGTGGCTGTATAATGTATGTATGTATGTATGTATGTATGTATGTAAATAAATAAATAAATAAATTCCATAAATTGTACATATACATTGGTTTATCCGTAATTTGTAATTCAACCACCAGAGTTTGGGTTGCTACAACCAAATTTTCTGAAGCGATGCAATGTGTTCAGTCCAGCAGCTTTTCTTTTCTTAATTCTGCCAGAAACATCATCACTTCACTGGCACTTATCAGACCCTCGTATCCACAGAGGGCCTGACAGTGTGAAAAGAACTGCGCAGATCAGGGACTGATGTGTAGTAATTCCCAAGAAGGGGAACGTGTAATGCCGAAAGAGACAGTCAACAGTACCATGGCTTCTTGTATCAGGCATGATAAGGAATAATAGCCACTACCTAAGCTATACATTTTACTTTCACAGTCAGCTGAAGCAGGCTAGCAGACTCTGAAGCAGTATGTAGGAAGTATTGGTTAACTGAAGTTGGCTTTCCTGGGGCTCATATCCGTGGTGATGCTGGACTCCACATTAGACAAGGGGATCGTTTCAGAGGCAATTATCTGGTTTTCACCCTCACAGTTCTCCAGTAGAAGAATATTTTATCAAATAATTAGTTTTCTGCTAAGCAAAAGAGTAATTCCCAAATGGCATTCAGAGTTTTTATGCCAAATTAACGGCTGTGATGGCCTCTATTTGGCAGTGAAAGAGACAATTTGCATCATGCACCTAATTCATTTTCCATTTCTTTCAGAATTTAGATTTTAATATCTAGCAAAACCAGCCAGTCCTCACAAACACACAAAAAAACAAAACTACATCTTTTTAGGGTCAAAATATATATTTATTCATTAATTAGATCAAAAAGTTTGGAAATCACTGTTCTACACTGCAGTGTTAGCCAACAATATCATTGAGCATTACAGTATGAAATCAGGCAATTAAGCCATTGCCATTGACACGGTTTGCACATATTTTTAATAAGCATCCTTGCACACTGACTGCACATATTTATATTACCACATCTATGTGTTATATACATTAGGGACTGCAGAGGCCCCATGCCTGTAAATTAATTCTAGTTTGATCCGTCTTGCCATAGCTCCTTGCCAATAAACCTGTGTGTTCACCTTTACAGGTCAAACTGTACAACCAACCAATGACATTACATCAAAACCCATGGTTAGAAAGGGACTCATTTCGTAAAGCAATTTATTTTTAACTACAGTGACATAAATAAATAAATGAATGAAGAATAACCACCACAGTTATGTCCCTGTAACTTTCTTTGGTCTGCCAAACATCTGTTCGCCTGCCTGCTGATAAGTAAAGCTTTCAGCGAACATAATAAAGCTCATCGCTAGGCCAACTGCCTTTCCTCAAAGAACTACGGAACTACGATCTCTAGAAATGCCGGTCACGCTCAGAGAGCTGAGAGTACCTCCCGTAGTAACAAACAACCTGATACTCAGGCCCAGTTACAAAGAAATCCAGAGAGCCACTGTGTATAAAACCATGGGGTGTGAGGGCACTGCTTAACAAATAACCAACACATTATATAGATATTAATGAAAATAATGTATTTTTGTGAATGAGCACCCACTATATACAACCAAACAACATACCCTACCATATAATTCATATGTATAGATATATATATATATATACTTATACACAATTGAAACATGAAAAGTCCTTTGCAAAGTCCCACATCCACAAAAGGGTTTCCACTTGGTGGTAAGGTAAGTCTTAAGGAAAAACTGAAAAAAACAATCTAACAAAAAAAGTAAAAATCCACAACAATATGCAAAAATACCTTAATCCAGCACTAAAAAGGAGAAAAGGAAAAGGTAAGGAAAGATCCTGGCTTGGAGATTTTCCTGGTACTTTCCTGGCCTCTGTATTAGCATGGGCTTCGGGGTCTTTTCCTTCCAACACTGATAACTTAACATATCACCACACATCTAGTCCCACACAGGCATTGAGGATGCATGTAGATGCATTCTACCCCAGTTTCTTCACATGCTATGCCAAACACATTCAAAAAGCCATAGGCCTCTCCCCCTCCTTTTGCCCTACCTTTACTACTTTACCTCCTGCACCCCACTTCCTCTCAGGGAGCCATTTTGGGAGGGTAACCCCCTCCTTAAAGGGACCAACGCCTATTTAAAATTTGCCTTGTGCAGCGGTAAATTGGATCCCGTCGACACCCCAGTATTGGATGCAGCCATACCGTTCCATGGTTCACAAGGACTGATATACCCACACAAAGATTATATGTTCTAAGGGCAAGTCCACTATAATAAAACGTAAACTATTTAGATGATAACTGTGGCAGTGTCACACCATATGTAAGCAGACATAGGGACCTAACAGGATTCGTTCATGCATCATTTAGTTTGATTCACCAATTACCATTCAAAATAAAACTTCACATTACGCACTATGCGCTGATGATTAAGTTTTCACCGCTTATACAGGTGAAGAAGGCTAAATGAAGACATCAATACACTCCTGCTTTCTATTTAGCTTTGCCCCTGTTTTCCGCTCGTTTGGAAAGCCCAGTTGTGTTTGAGTTCCTGCTCACGTTGAGATGGCACAGACATGCACAGCCATGCGCATGCGCAGGTGGACGCAGGGTCCTACAGCACTCCCATTTAATAAGCATTTGCTCCTGACAATGATGTGTGCTCACTGGAATAATATTTTAAGGGCGCATTAACTAATTAGAGCACATCTACCACACGCTACATGCATTAGTGTGCTCCTTCATTTTTTCAACTTAGGAGCCACTTGTGCTCCTTTGGGGGGGTGAAACGCTAACACAGAGCCATGGGACTGCAGGTGGGTGACTGCACGGGGGGCCCGTTGCACGCGAGACATGGACTGAAACACCTCGTTTCCATGGCGATGCTGTAGTTGCCAGTTGTGCGTCGGCCTGCGGGGCTGCTGGCCACTTCCATATTCTTCACTGAAACAGAAACAAAAAGACACGCTCCACAAAGTTCCTTGTGACATCTACCTGTGGTGAAGTACACTAGGAGCGAGAATGACAGTATCTGAACCCCTAAAGGGCTCTATAAAAGGTTTGGCAGTGGAACCATGGGGCCTATGAAATGTCCCAAGGCCGATCTTCATAGGCCACAATGCTAAATACACGTCTAGGCTGTGGGAAAGATGGCCACATGATCTGAGTGAGTCTGTGCATGTGGGCTTGTGGCTAACCTGTCATTGCAGGAGATCGCCTTTATACATAACCCATATTCCCTTCATCAGGATGCAGTTCCTGGATCAGCCAGGAGTGTGGTGACTCACTACGGCAACGGCAAATAAAACTAATAGCAACCTCAACCTTCCTTTGAGCAACAGTTAAAGAGGCTTTACGGTGTGAGTTTAATGTGTATTCAAGATATTGAAGCTTTAACAGAGATTAATGTGCTAGGTGTGCACTACACTTTTAAAAACACTGGACAATGGAATAAGAATAGAGTGATATTCAATGAGAGATAGGTTGAAATTACCTCACCCTTTCATTGTAATCCAGTCAGACAGAATTCCAAGGAACCCCAAGACTAAACTGACTATTAAGTATTTCTGTTTTACTTGTAATATATATACACATTGCAAAATGTACATAGCATCGTGCAAAGTATTATAGTATTCAAATATAAAGGATGAGTACATACCCAGTATTGACGTCAGATCCTGATGTGAACCATGCCAAAGCCTATGTACCACAGCTGGCTTATTTCAGTGTAGCCTTGTGTCAATACCATGATACGGGTTTAGTACAATGGTGCTTGTTGCACACACTTAACATCCCATGAGAACTTATAACACACTTATGAACCAGGCACCCAGTTATCAAGTGCCTTCCTTGTCAAGGGATGCCCACATTCCCCTCTTAATTCATTTTTATGCGTCACAATTACCATCTAAAAATATTTTGATTTGCATACATACTTCAATGCAGAAAGATAACAGGCATTCCTGTTAACACTTTTAGCAATAAAGATTCAAATAAATGCATTTTCCATGTGTTATTTTAATACCAGTATGGTCTCATGTAATCTTGTAATCTTGATGGGTTGACTGTTCCTTTGTGGACAAACTTGCTGAGCACAGAAGGGGAGTGGTACTGTGGATCTCACATACAGACGTAATAACTGAGAAACTGCGTCAGGGCTGCATGACAGTGAAAACAGTGACATCGCTAAGAGTGACACAGCCCACACCGTAGCGTTAATCAACACAGGGTAAGACGTGTTAATGAGCATTTCATGTTAATTCCATGGTGATGACAACAACACTTAATAGAATTGTGTAGCTTCTTTCTCATAACAAGCCCACCTAACCGACACTGTATAACTCAAATTAATGATCAAATTACTTGCAGCATTTTCCTAGAGGCTAAGGCATTTTTATTTCTTACTTTATTTTAAAGCCTTTAGTAGAGTATCATATGTGAATACAGAATACCAAATGTATTGCGAGTACTTTTCTACTTTTGATGATATTTTTCGCACTATTTGATTTGCACAATATACTACAGTGATTTTACATGTATACACAAATTATTACCGTTACTTCTACAGATATACAAGTTAGATATTGGTTATTTGGTCAAATTTTGTGAAGCTACTTTATACTTGTTCTCATTATTTTTTCCAGTAAAGAAAAGGTATGCTTGAAAAATTGAGTATACACCAAGATAATTGAAACGAGACATGAAAACTGTAAAAATATGTCAAGATGAATGGTGATTCTATGTTTAATTAAGTATATGTTCCCTGCTTAAACATTAAGTCTTATATGTTATACTGTTCTGTCAGACAGAAAAGTGAAAGTTTAGAATGGGAAGATATGAAACTGGCAGAAATCCAGACCCTGCAAATTATAAGGGAAAAAAAGGTATACCTGTACAAAATCCCAGCCAACAGATAGAAGTAATCCCATGCTGCAAAGCCTCGTGGAAATACAGAGCAATGCAGCAACTACATTATGAAGTTTTTACCGTACAGTTAAAAACTATTGCCACATTTTTAAAACTTTTTTGTGCAACATGTACAGTAGTGTAATGTAATAATGTTCATACTGCTGCACAGTGAGGTTTTTAACATTTCTTTTTATTACTTACGTTTTGTTATTCACATTTTAAGGTTATATTATTCCTACCACATGCTCTTCTGTTTCTTCTTCTTCTTCCTATTATTATTATTGTTATAATGAATGACAAATGCATGATGATGATAAAGATGATAATAATTATTATTGTTGTTATTAACAATAATACTAATACTAATATTAATAATAATAATAATAATAATCATAACAATAACAATAATCATCATCATCATCATCATTATAATCATCATCATATCAATTATATGATACTATAACATATAAGAGCATACTATTATTATGACATCACTGACTGTGTTATTGGAAAGATAATGTAATAAATACAAGATACACCTTAACAATAAATAAATCTTTAAATATTAATTCAGATAGAAATTTAAATGAGATACATTTTATATGTAAATAGTTTAAAAAGAAAGAATTTGCAGATCTTTTACATGGAACAAATCTATCAACACAAGCTGTTAAAGTTAATGTTTAAGGAGGGAACATACACTTAATTAAACAAAGAGTCACCATTCATCTTGACATATTCAAATTTACTTGCCAACCCCACCTATGCCACCTTTCCTTGGTCCCTCCTCAGAAAGTCAGGGTATAAAACTCAGAGTCTGAGTGGAAACGTTACTCCATTGCACCAGTCCTGAGAACGTTCCAATCCCCACAGCAGAATGGGGACACTCTTACGACTCCTGGCCTGGACACTGCTGTCTGTTGGGCTGACAGGTCGGTACATCTTTTTGCAACTCTAATGTTAACTGCTTTAACATTTGCTCCCGATTAATGCTTAAGATACAGCTCCACAATTACAAAAATAACCAGATTATTATTCCCTTGATAGGAAATGAAGTGTTTGTATTGTTATGGAAGAACGTTTTACAACATCAGTACGTGCTAAATATAAATTCAGGTCATAAGGTAGAATATACATCGTGAGTTAAATTCAAAATCTTTTTCAAAATGTACTTTTAAAAACCTGCAAATCTCAAAGCATGCTAATTTCACTAATGTGAGTTAATAAACATGTTTTTAATGTGACTTATTGAGAATATGTAATATAAAATATGATGAATACAATTCTTTCCACTGCTTCTCTCCACAGTTGGTTCAGATGATCAACAATGTGAGTTATGAATACAAAAAAAATGAATATTTCATAAAACAATAAGGCTTTGCATTATTGCCCAAGCTACTGTTTTGAGTTACAGTTTTGGCTGTGTTGTAGAAAGAAAAAACAGTGCAGCTAACTTCTTCCTCATTGTGTTGTAGCCTCTTCTCAGTCCGTGTATAAGACTTCTTCCATCACTAAGTTATCGGTGATCTCAGGTAAGATCTGGAAGTGTGTTCCCACAACTTACTGTCTGTTACTGACATTTACTACCTAAAGGAATGTTCTGCTAAAAATCTGTGATGTCACGTTTATGATGATGATGATTTTCTCTGGCCCAAGGAGTGAGCCCTACTCACAATGGCCGAGTTTGCAGCACTTGGGGAAACTACCACTTCAAGACTTTTGATGGGGATGTCATCCAAGTGCCCTCCACCTGTAACTTTGTCCTAAGCTCTCTGTGCAAGAGCGACTACGAAGAGTTCAACATCCAGATGAGGAGGCAAGTGGTGGACGGCCTGCCCACCATCAGCAAGATCACCATGAAGCTGGACGGGACAGTGGTGGAGCTCACCAAGGACTCAGTCCTTGTCAACCATAACGAGTGAGAACTGGGAAATCTTAAACTTACAAATAATTATGAGAACAGGCCATTTATACCATCTCGGATTGTCTTTTATCGACAAATTAAGCGAATCCAACATGGCATCATGGATGGGATTCAACAACCAAAGAGTTTCCTCCTGGAAAGCTATTCCATGTATTGCCAATGTCTCAAAATTGTGCAAAAACTTTCTTCCTGATATATGTGCAACATGTACCTTTAAAAGGCACATATAGCTACTATTGCCCCCTATGATCCACTCTGAATATAACTCATTGAATGCCTTTATTCACTGTTTGAATGTGGATCAAAACAATACATTTGACAACAGCAATTTCACATAGCAGTAGTTTATTACCATGAAAACAGGTATCCTTAGCTCCCGAATGGGCGAGCCAGGAATGCAGCTTGAACTCTGAGCTAAGCACTGTTAGTTTTAATCTGGGTAGTACTCTAAACTAACTACGGCTATGTTTACACACGCTCCAATATTCAAATGTTAACCCAAATATCAAGTATTGTGCTTATAAAATAAGCCTAATGAGCCAGCATCCCAGCTATGCCTAACTGGTATGTGTGATATGTGCCTCTTATACTGGTAAAATGCCAAATATATATTTATTTTGTGTTGTGAGTTTAACCAACTTCCATATCTTTCAGGGTCATCTTGCCATACAGCCAACTTGGAGTTCTTATTGAGCCAACCCCGTCGCACCTTAAGATTACATGCAAGCTGGGCCTGGTTGCCACATGGAACAGGGATGACTCCTTCTTGGTATGATGCTTGTGATGCCGTGTAAAAATACACTGAAACTGGGGGGTCTAAACATGCTTAATCAAATGTGTTATTCTGAGGCCTAGGTTTGCCAGAGGAACATGGTAGTTTGTTTATTCCCATACACAGCATGTCACAAACCTTAGAAAGTACACTGCACACACTTATCTATGAACACACCTATTAGGAGTGATTCGTTAGCTGGGCAGCTGCCATTCACACAGAGAACACAGCATCTTATTTAATCTTATATCTGTTATTACTCGATTTTAGCCAAATATTATAAATCGTCCTCATCATGTTTTGTAATGATCGTAACATAGATTCAAAACTGCTCTAACTTTATTTGAACTTTTCTTGCCTATGGACATACTGCTGCTAGGCCTATATGTGTATATATCATCTCAATGGCACATTCTGAGGAAGCCGATGTCAGCCTATTCTCCACCAGTTCAGTAACAACAAGATAATCATTATTGCGTTTTTTTAATGACACCAATGAACCAATCAGCCCTGCAGGATTGGAAATAGATCCCATAGAAACAGGTGAATGGTATATTGGGTAGATGTCCCGTAGAGACAGGTGGGTGGTATATTGGGTAGATGTCCTGTAGGGACAGGTGAATGGTACATTGGGTAGATGTCCCATAGAGACAGATGGGTTGTATATTGGGGAGATGTCCCACAGAGACAGGTGGGTGGTATTTTGGGGAGATGTCCTGTAGGGACTGGTGACTCATATTTTATGGAGATGTCCTGTAAAGACAGGCAAATGGCATATTGGGGAGATGTCTCGTAGTGAGAGGTGACTGGTCTCTAGCTCCAGGGTATTGATATGGAGGGTGTTCCAGGAGAGTGCCAGTTCCCTTTGACCCCCTCACCCACAGTACACCCTACCACACTCGGCCCTAGCCCAGAGAATCCCACCAAAACCCCGCCCTACACATGGGAGTGTGGATGTCTCTCAGGCAGTCATGCAGCACTCCTGGTCCATAAACTGTCATGTTTGACATCTCAGAACAAAAAGATGCAGAAATTCTAGCATTCTATCTATGTGCTGAGAGAGACAGACTAGACAGCAGTGCTTCAAATTGTGTAGCTGATGTTGGACCACAAGATGATCTCCATCTTCTGCTAAATGAGAAGGCAACAGCTGGATTGCAACTGACCAGGAGGGGGATTTCTCCTAGAATATGGTTGGCATGGAGATACAGAAGGTAGATATTGCTCTGCTTGTCTCAACCAAGAAAAGCAGCGGCCTGTTCTTCAGAGAGGGTCATATCCAATTCAGTCTCTAAGCCTGGCATCTTCAAGCCAACCGGAAACGTAAAGCACAGACCCGTTAATCCTACATATATGAGAAGCACAAGAAGATCAGTGTGTGCAGTGTCCTTTATAAGGCATGTAGTACATGCTGTGAATGCATATTGGCATGCTTTCCTGTGCGCAGTCATACTCGTGTGTATTAGCATGACTTACTAATCTTACTTCACTGAAGCAGTAATGTTTCTCTTTTATAATTCCCACTGGCTGTTTTCCACCAATAGAGAGCAGGATCTTGAAACCACAATGGATTGTTCCTTGTGTACTGTATGTACATTATGTTAAGTATAAACAAATAATCCATTTTAGGAAAGACAAACCTTGACAATTGATTTGATAAACACATACCTGCCCAGGGATATTTGTGAATGTGTGCATGATTTTGTCAAAGGTCCTGTTGGCAAACTAATGCATGAACTGGCAATTTCTGTGGTTAAGCATGCCTCTGGCTGAAATGGCCATTATTTGATCACATTTACAAATTAAAATAGTCTATATCATCAAATATCCAAAGTACACAGTAAAAAGAATGTAAGGATTCATTTTTATAAACTTTTAAATATTTGTATATAATATGAAAATGATATAATCATAATTGTTTAAAGCACCAAAATAAAAAATAATGTAATAATGTAATGTAAAATTAGAAAAATGTGGTCATGGTTTTGTATATAATGCTTGTGTTCCAGGGAATATTTTCTGTTTCCTAAGATAAACAATACAACTCTGAACTCTCAGATTTTTGTTTAAGTCACATTTCTCATGTTGTTCTAGATGGAAATGGACAACAAATTCAGAAACCAGACGTGTGGGCTCTGCGGTGACTTTAACGGGGTGCAGACCTACGATGAGTTCTATAAAGATGGTAAATTTTTGCTGAACCTCTGTGAAATTCACCAATGCTTGCAGCTAAAAAAAACTGTGAAGAGAGACAGAACTAACATTTTATTCTATGTATATCTGGGTGTAATTTTTAAAATATATATTCAGAGCTTAACCTCCAAACTTCTCATGACTTACAGGTGCAAAATTATCTGCTATTAACTTTGCTAACATCTGGAGGATGGACAGCCCCACAGAAAACTGTGAAGAACCTGCACCGTTGCCTGAAAAGAGCTGCAACACTGTGGAGCTGGTAAGAACCTGCACCTGGTGCAGTACAAGAGTATGATAGGGCGTATATAGCTCAGGAGGTAAGAGCGATTGTCTGGCAGTCGGAGGGTTGCCGGTTTAAACCCCACCCTGGGCGTGTCGAAGTGTCCTTGAGCAAGACACCTAAGCCCCAACTGCTCTGGCGAATGAGAGGCATCAATTGTAAAGCGCTTTGGATAAAAGCGCTATATAAATGCAGTCCATTTACCATTTGATAGATTTTCAGTTTTTTACATCCATTCATTTCACACAGCAACACGTCTGACCAGTCATAAGAGCATTTGATCGCTCATTCAGTCTTGGGATTTGTCCTGTCTGTTATAGAATGGGCAGCATTTCAAATACATGCATTTTAATTATGCATTTGCATTTATGTACACTACATGGCCAAATGTATGTGGACAACTGACATTCAACATCTCATCCAAAACTATGGACATTAATATGGAGTTGGTCCACACTTTGCTGCTATTAGAACCTGCACTCTTTTGGGAAGGCTTGATACTAGATGTTGGAGCATAGCTGCAGGGATTTGCTTCCATTCAGCCAGATGAGCATTAGTGAGGGCGGGCACTGATTGGACAATTAGGCCTGCCTCAAAGCTGGATTTCCAACTAATCCCAACGATTTTGGATGGGGTTGAGGTCATGGCTCTCTGCAGGCCACTCAAGTCCTTCCACACTGTTCTCACCTAAACCATTTCTCTATGGACCTACCCATGTGCCCTGGCATTGTCATGCTGAAACTGGAAAGGACCTTCCCCAAATTGTGAAAAATAGTTACGCAGCTATATGTTACTGGAATGTTAGTCGCAAAAAATTTTATTTACTTTTTTTTGGGGGGGGTAATTGTATTGTATTATACCTTGAACATCCCTGGGCGGTTATCATTGCAGCAAGAGGCTTGCGAGAAGCTAATGTCCCAAGAGGCCTTCAGCAGTTGCCAGGACCTGGTGGCCAGCGATTACCTAATGAAAGCCTGCGTTTCTGACATGTGCAACTGCAACGAGAGCAGCAGCTCTTTTTGCCTGTGTAACACCATCTCGGAGTACTCGCGACAGTGCGTACACGCTGGTGGACAGCCACAGCAGTGGAGGACCCAGCAATTCTGCAGTACGTGGCTCTCCACTTTCCTCCAACGCGCACACAACAATCCAAGTGACATTATATCTTCCTCAAAAACACTGATGAAAATGTTTCATCTATTACATATCAAGTATTTAATATGAACAAAATATATGTTATAAGATAAACCTAGCCAACATCAGTGTGAAAAAATAAAACTGGATTAATATTTAGTAGCATATTTTTTACATACCCTATAATTTTATAATGCATTCCACAGATGTATAAAACAACATACATTTCATGCAAGAAAAATCTTTCGTAAATACGCTGGGGTCTTATTTTCAGAGTATATGTACATTGACTGTGTAAACATACTGCGAAAGAGGTTGATGATACCTTTTGATTTCAATCTTGTCATGGCTGACTGGCTTCACTGTGGCACACAGGCAAATCCTGTCCCTTTAACATGGAGTACCAGGAGTGTGGAACCCCGTGCATCGACACTTGCTCTAACCCACAGAGAAGCCAGATGTGTGACCAGCACTGTACTGACGGCTGCTTCTGCCCACCTGGTAAATGCTCCCATGTTCAGTAGTCTCTATCGCTCCAGAGTCTGGAATGGGCAATTTGCTTGAGAATGGTTTCTACTAGAAGTCATGCTACCTGTTTGCTTCTAACAGGCTTTAGCCAGTATCAAGTTATTTGCTGATGGACCACCAGAGAACTTTCTGGTTTGAATTGCCACCTCAGTGCAAGAAATCATGATTTATTATAACTGACCTCTGCTTTGTTAGCAAAACACATCCTGTGAGTTGGGTGGGCTTACCTCATATAAAAGTGTTAACATGGTGAGGCTCATCATACCCCAAGTTTATGAGGGTGATGGACGAGGTTCAATTATGAGTAATGACCAATAGCTACTGCTTTCAAAAGTAGTTTTAAAGCAACTGATGATTACCTCTCATGAGTTTAATGCCTGAGTTCTCACTTTACAAAAAGAAATGTCATTCATTGCACTGAAACTGAATGCACTAAATGACAAAAAAGACATTTAGTGCATTATGAAAATATATCTGCCATAAACACATTATGTGCATTCAGAGGTGCAGAAAAATTTAAGTGCTCTTCTGTAGCTGCAGGCATAATTAGGTTTGCAGTTTCGGAGTTAGCAATGCTAAATGTTAAAAATCTTTATCTTTCAGGGACTGTTTTTGATGACATCAAGCGGTCTGGCTGTATCAAAGTAGAGCAGTGCTCTTGTACCTATAATGGAGGAACATACGGTTCAGGAGAATCTTACAAAACTAATTGCAGGACTTGGTGAGTGAAATGCTCTGTGAAATGTCAAAATCAACCGCAGTGTTACTGTAAGTTAAGTGTGTCCATTATTTCTGGCATTATTTTAGTTTTTCCCAGTATTCATTTTCAATCACTTGCACTTTTCCATCAACCTCATTTTTCTTACCCAAAAAACTCAGCACTAAAGCATCTGATTCAACTAATGTTTGATCTGTATTAAAGACAATGGTTATTATTGTTTGCATACTGTACCTTATTTTAACTGAAGTCCTCATGAGATTAATATCTCTTTTGCAAGGGTGTCCTGGCCAAGAGGCAACCTACAATAAATAAGTATATACACAGAACACAAAATACAATAAACAAAAAATCTGGCTTAAGAATATGACATATGATTATAAGAAACATGAAAACACTTCTGTTACAGTGTTTTGAACCAAATCTTTGAAGTAATAAGACTGTCAGTTTTGGATCCTAGTTGAATCAGGTGTCATAGTACAAGGCCAGAACAAAAGCTAGCATCCACAGTTTTATTCAGGTAAGCATTGTGAAGCATTGTGACCTAGTGATAATTAACTAAAATACAAGCTGTTTTGTCCAGTACATGTTCTGGGGGTGAGTGGAGCTGTGAGGAACTGGAATGCCCTGGAACCTGTTCTGTAGAGGGTGGGTCACATATCACCACTTTCGACGGAAAAGCCTACAGCATTAATGGGCAGTGCTCCTACTTCCTGGTCAAGGTTAGTGCCCATAGAGTCTGTGATTCTGACATCATTATATTTTACATGTCAAAGGCATGGTTAGGGTCAAGTTCCATAAACAGCACACACTCTGCAAATCATACACTCTGATGCTGCAGTAAGGTACGTTACTTCCAGGCCGAATGCTGAAATTTAGTTATTAAAAAATTACTTTAAAAAAAAGTTACTGTTACATTGTGTCCTGCATCCTCCTTTATATAGACAGACAGAGTGAGAGAGAGAAAGAGAGAGAGAGAGAAAGAAGGCCTCAGCCCAGGATAAGCGGGTATAGATAATGGATGGATGGATGGATGTGATTGAGGCAATCTGTAAAAAAAAAAAAAAAATTTTAACTGTGGAATGCGTGAATTGTCTTTCGAAAAATAAGAGTTTGTGAAATGTCACTTTTGGGAGAGGGGGCTTTGCTTCTGATGAAGGGTAAAGAAAACAATTCCATTTCCTTTAAAACAACACACGAGTCACTGTCCACTGTCATCCTTTTCCCTTAGCAACGCGAAGGAAACAATTTCACAGTTCTGGCAGACTTAGAAAAATGTGGCCTAAGCGACACAGAGACCTGTCTGAAGGCTGTGAGCATCCGAGTCCTAGATACTGTAAGTAATTCCTTCCTCTGCATCCTTTTAGGCGTCATTTAAGTAAAGACTGAAATTTGTATATTTTTTTTTTTTTAAACCTCTTTGGGTCTTGTGACCCAGCTGCTGATTGATTAGCAATAGTTAGCGTATTAGATTATTAGATCAAATGCAACAACGCACCAGGGTTGGCATCCAGTGGCGACTACTGGCCACCATATCCATCATTGGTGTACCAGCCAGGACATATTTTTAAGGCAGCTGTTGTAGAATGTTAAATGTCTCCCTACTCACTTCCTCTCCATCCCACAGATCATCTCCATCCAGCCAAACGGAGCTGTCTCTGTAAATAGTTTAGTAGCTCCACTGCCACTTTCTACAGGTAGGCTGTTGCCGTATTTCTGCTTTATGTCAGCTAGTAATGAACAGAAATGGATGTATTCTAACAGAATCATTTACATTGCAGATCAGGTCACCATCTTCAAGCCATCCACATTCTACATCATTGCCGACACCAGGTACGGGCTCCAGCTGAGGATCCAGCTGGTTCCAGTCATGCAGGCCTACATCACCTTAAACCCCTCAAACAAGGGGATAACCTGTGGTAAGTGCTCGCAATAACTTTATTATTCAGAATAAATTTAACACAATTTACTACTGGTGATATTTTCAAAACCAAATTTTTTATATATATTCAAAATCTATCAATAGCATGTTATTGGAAAAATGGTAATTACAGGTAATATGGGTAAACTATTGTAAGGTGCTGCCTGGTTATTTCCTGAAATTCTCACATACATTGAGCGCAATTGCAGGCTCTTTCTGGAAAAGGTGAGATTGATTTACTGCAGTCTGGTTCGAACAAATCTGAGTAAAAGGTTGATGGAAGCATTGGCTGAACTGCCACCTCGACTTGTAGCCCACCTAAAGCAGATCATGATTTGTCGGAAGCCATAATTGATCATGGGTTTATTAGCAATACACAAGCTTCCAAGCTATTTTTGCCATACTTCCAAGATCCCTGATGGTATCCAAGAAATATAGGCAGTAGGTATTCCCAATCACCATTGGCATTTTTCTATGTGTTATCAATGTACCCCGTGACTAGTGGAACTCTTCTCTGGCTTCTAGCAAAAGGTGATATCACCATCATCTCTATATTATCATCCCTGGCATATCTCCAGAAACAGACAGAATTTTGATGCTGAGAGGGTCAACCCAGTCAGTCTCATAGTACCGTAAATGTATGACCCTCACTGGAGGCTAGTGGATGGCTGGCTGGGGAAATGGTTTTTTTTTTTTTACAAATGCCCAGTACCTTGTGCTTTCCTCCCTCAGGTCTGTGCGGAAACTTTAACAATATGGAAACGGACGACTTCAAAGTCACTTCTGGACTGGTTGAGAGCACCCCAGCAGCATTCGCCAACACCTGGAAGGCTAGGTCCAGCTGCCCCGATATTAAGGGCAGCACTGAGGACCCCTGCAGTCTTAGCGTGGAGAATGGTAACTATGAAAGCATATAAACTACAGCTACGACCACCACAGCTAGGACTCCCCGTGACAATATTTATTGTAACTCCCAATGACATCATGTACAGTACAACTGTGCCTCCTGGGCTATGGTTTGTACACTACTGCTGTGACGCCATCACAATGACAACCTGCACGCCAACTCTGACATCCTGACAACATGTACACTATAATAGTGACTCCGTGACTAGGACAACATGCACACTATAATAGTGACTCCATGACTAGGACAACATGTACACTATAATAGTGACTCCGTGACTAGGACAACATGTACACTATAATAGTGACTCCATGACTAGGACAACATGTACACTATAATAGTGACTCCATGACTATGACAACATATACACTATAATAGTGACTCCATGACTAGGACAACATGAACACCACAGCTCTTCTGGAACCCTACTTCTGTCCTTCATTCTCACATTTGTCACTTTAGGGAAAGGAAGTATGTGTTTGGCATGTATATAACATGATATTTTAAAGTAGTATGATGATATTTTACCAAAGAAAGGAAATGTAGTTCCATATTTTTATGCATTTGTGTCTCACCTTTCCACAGAGCGATATGCCACGCACTGGTGCTCCTTCCTGACAGAATCAAAGGGACCATTTTCCCGGTGCCATTCTGAGATAAACCCAGACAAGTACAAAATGGTAAGTCATTACACACATAATTATTTAAATGCCTTAATTTCTGAAGAGGTCATGATCATTATCCCAGCCGGAGAATTTCAGTCCCACATAACACATTTGTCAGAGAGCTATTTTTGATGGCGGACTCCCTCTTCCCCTCAGCAATGCATGCATGACAGCTGCAACTGCGAGAAGAGCGAAGACTGCATGTGTGCTGCAATCACTTCCTACGTCCATGCTTGTGCCGTCAAAGGCATCATACTCAAAGGATGGAGAAATCATTTCTGCAGTAGGTCAAACTTCATCAGACAAAGAGAAGCAGGGCAGATCAGGCTAAGCGATACTAAAATGGGGTTTTCTATCTTTTCCTTTTCTCAGATAAATACACCAGCTGCCCAAGCTCAATGGTGTTTCAGGACAGCATGACCTGCTGCAAGCGCACCTGCCGCTCTCTCAGTGAGCCTGACTACACCTGCCAGGTAGACTTCTTACCTGTGGACGGCTGCGGTTGTGAAGAGGGAACCTACATGAACCAAGAAAACCAATGTGTCCCTGCCACAAGCTGTCCCTGTTACCACAAGGGGGTGGAGGTTGAAGCAGGAGAGACAATCATCAAGAACGGGGCTACATGGTAAGGCCTTTGCTGTGTGTTAGTGACAGTAGGGTTTCTGTGTCTGTGTTAGGGACAGTAGAGTTTCTCTATGCATGTTAGTGACAGTAGAGTCTCTGTTTGTTCCTGATAATCCTTAAATACCGACTGTATTGTATAATACTAATCTTTCTTGTTGATTATACATGAGGGAAATTTTATTTAAGCTCTTGGTTTACAATAAAAAAGCAACAATTACACACAACAAACAGCACATATAATACAATTCAGTATATATTCCAGATGATAAAAGCCCATGATAGATCACTTTCTGTCTAAGTGACCACAATGTTTATTCTGCAGAGAGAAGCAGAAGACATTCCGTGCATCATAAATTGGATCATAAATTATTAATATTATTAAATTCAATGAAAAGCAGCTCAATGAAGAAATAGTTCACACTTGTTCTCAGTGCATTGCAATATTTGTTTTTGTTTTGCCAATCGTACACTGTCTCCATTTTGCAGCACTTGCAGCAAAGGATCTCTGAGTTGCTTTGGGGCTGAAGAACTGATACAAAGTAAGTATAATTGAATCTCAGTCTCTAATTTCAATCTCAATTTTTATCTGATATCAATTTCAATTCAATTTCGATTAAATACAGTACATTCTGTATCTAAAACATCTGACTGTGAATTCAGCCACATACTGAATATAAAGACATAAATTCAATGGCATAGATGTAAAAATGTGGACATGCGTACAAAACCAGAAGTTAATTAGTCAAGACAGCACGAGCACTTAACACTGAAAACCAGATCACAAGATAAGTTTATTTTGACTTTTTGTGCTGGACACCGTTGGGTCAATTGCAGTGTGCTGAGCTGGAGTTTTAACCATTGCTTTAAACCACTAGGCCACAGAACTGCAGTGCAACTGGAGCATCTTTTCTAAATCAATGAAATAAGGATTAGCTGTTCCGGTTGTACAGCAGTTCTGAGGTTTAAACTTCAGCTAAACACACTGAAATTGACACAATAAAATTATAGGTTAATAGAATTGTAAACAATAAATCCATTTTTACAGTTCTATTTCAACTGAAAGGGAAAGGGCCAAGCATTATTTTAGAAGCAGGAAATAAACAGTAACACAGAAATAAACAGGAAATATAAAGCCCTTTCTGCATCTCCCACAGCCACCTGCGTCTCACCCATGGTGTTATTCAACTGCGAGGGGACCAAATCAGGGACCAAAGGGTCTGAGTGCCAGAGGAGCTGCAGTGCACTCAACATGGAGTGTGTGAGTTACGCACTTGCCTTCTTACAGACCACCAAGCAGCTATAGACCACCCAGCAGCATTTACAGTACAATACACTCAACATGGAGTGTGTGAGTTACTCACTTACCTTCCTACAGACCACCCAGCAGCTATAGACCACCCAGCAGCATTTACAGTACAATACACTCAACATGGAGTGTGTGAGTTACTCACTTACCTTCCTACACACCACCCAGCATCATTTACAGTACAATACATTCAACATGGAGTGTGTGAGTTACTCACTTACCTTCAAACAGACCACCCAGCAGCTATAGACCATCCAGCAGCATTACAGTATAACACACTCAACATGGAGTGTGTGAGTTACTCACTTACCTTCCAACAGAACACCCAGCATCATTTACAGTACAATACACTCAACATGGAGTGCGTGAGTTACTCACTTACCTTCCTACACACCACCCAGCATCATTTACAGTACAATACACTCAACATGGAGTGCGTGAGTTATTCACTTACCTCCTACAGACTACCCAGCAGCACTTACAGCTTCAGCTACTTATCTTCCACATTCAGTTCATACTGTAAGTCACTCGATAATGATAAATGAATAATAATATAATTAAAATGCTTTAATTATTTAAAAGGTTCACCCATTAACTTTATACTCTGCAGGGTACTTTGCCCAAACTATTACCCTAACCTGTCCATAAATATCGCTGAGCTGATCTGCTCTGTACTTGCCCTAAACTGATGCTGATGAATAATCAGTTTCACAGAACACATTCAATTGCTTGAAATGTTGAGAAAAGCAGCATATGATAGCCTGACAATGCTTATTCAACCTGTAATCTGTACTAGTTAGCAAGCCAATCAGTCCAGATTTATAATTTACCATTTTTGTGTATTCAGACGGGATTAGAGAGTGGACATACAGCAGTGGTTACGCTGATAGCAGTAAAATGTTCAATTACACATGGAAAACCATGAAATTAAAGTGTTTTACAGGTGCACAAGTGATTGTGATGATTTTGTGATGCGATTTTCCACCACAGGTCAGTACGGAGTGCATTTCAGGCTGCGTATGTCCTGAAGGACTGGTGGCTGATGGGATGGGGGGCTGTGTAAAAGAGGAAACTTGCCCCTGTATCCACAATGGTGTTCCATACCAGCCTGGGTCCAAAATTAAAGTTTCCTGCAACAAATGGTAAGTCTGATCTGCACATAATTTTATAAATCGATGCTCCTTTGAAATGCATATTATCCTAATTTCAGGGATGTGACTCAGAGTTTAGGAACTCTCTGACAGCTGTCAGCATCCTGCCTCTTGACCAATGCACACTGGGAAAGGTGCCAGCACCCCCTGCAATCCTGACCCCGGGTATAGATAATGGATGGATGGATGGACAGCTGTTAGCAGAAGAGTATGCTAAGCAAAAGAAAAAAAAAAGCCAAATACTTTTGGCCCTTGGGACAAATAGGTGCTGAAAACAAGCATTTCTGACCAATCAGGAAAGATCTCATCCCTGTATTTTGTTACTGTTATCGTTTCAGCACCTGTAAGAAAAGCAAATGGGAGTGTACATCTAATGAGTGCCATGGGACCTGTGCCATATATGGAGATGGCAATTACATCACCTTTGATGAGAAAAGGTTCAGATTCAGTGGAGGGTGTGAATATACCCTCACTCAGGTACATTTTATAATAAATGACAAACTGCAAACTGACAGCGAAATATATTCATGAGCAAGACAGAAACGTAGCTTGGGAAAGCATAATGTGTTATATCTATTCTCTCCATAAATGTCACTCTTCTCTTTAAATCTATTAGGAGATTTGCTTTTGCAATCCAAATTAAGTAGCTTGATGTTGTGCCCTGACCTAGAATTTAGATCTGCAAATCCTTGGTCTAGTGCCAGAAGCTAGTTACTGAGCAACACTACCACACTTATACAAATGTGAATATTCCTGAACTTGAACCCAAATGTGCAACTTTTGCAGGATTACTGCAGCAAGAGCATTAATGGAACTTTCAGGGTGGTCACTGAGAACGTACCCTGCGGAACCACTGGCACCACCTGTTCTAAGGCCATCAAGCTCTATCTGGAGGTATGTACTGCAGGCCTGTGTGTCTGACGTTAGTAAAATAGCAGAACATTTAAACCAGAAGCCTACCTAAAAGCCATTGTACAATGGGTCAGGTGCAAAACAACTACTTAGTAAGATATTACAATTACAAAACTGACTCTATTTAACATGTGCATATCGGCATTACATATATTATCATGACTGACATGTTAATATAATATGTCTGGTAATGTTTATAAAGCATCAAAGAAAATTGCTGTAAACAGTTAGTAGGTAACCAGCTAATGAGTGACTTAGATAGTCACTTTTAAAGTTCCTTTGGTTTTTTTAGTTTAACCCATCTTCCATCCAATCACAATGTGAAACACCACAAAGATAGTAATTAGTGATGTGGCCTAATTTATAGCTGCTGGTAGAAATTTGTGCCTCAAGTTTGCAAATGTCAATAAAACATTTATTAAACACTTTATTTATTGAAATTCTCGCTTGCAAACAGAAAGGAAAATCAAACCCAAATGTTGAAGAAATAGATACTGTAGCTAGTAACCTTCAGCTTCCATTGTTGTCAGCATGGTTGTCATTTCTTTTTCAGGGTAATGAGCTGGTACTGGCTGAAGGAAAGTACCATGTGATACAGAGGGAGACTGGCAGTGAGATTCCATTCAAGATCAGAACCATGGGGATATACCTGGTGGTTGAGGCAAACAATGGCCTAATCCTAATATGGGACAGAAAGACCAGCATGTTCATCAAACTTGCCCCAACATTTGAGGTAAGTATTTTTCATGGAAAGTGATTACATTAGTGATTGATCAATTTGTCACCAAAGCAACTTAAATATGCAAAATATGATGATGTATTGGGGCATCACTATGCAATGACATGTTTGCATGCCTGTGTGTGCACCGCACAGGGTAATTACTTTCTTTGATACAGTATATCAATGCGTTTCCAGGTGTCCACTTTTATTTATACAAAAGTTAAGGGGAAAACATAATTATTCTCATTGTTGGCAAAAAGCAGCCCTACTGGGGAATATCCATGTTAAAAATTACGAACACTCACTAAATTTTGTCGCTGTCACTCTTAGGAAGACCACGACAAAATAGCTGCTAGGCCAGACGCACGCGTGTACACTTAGCATTGCAGTGCTCCAGGCCAAAGATGCATGTGTGCATTTAATCTCTTCTCCAGGGTCGTGTTTGTGGTCTGTGTGGAAACTACGATGGCAACGGAAACAACGACTTCACCACCAGGAGCCAGTCACCGGTAGCAAACGCTGTGGATTTTGGAAACAGCTGGAAGGTGGCTCCCACCTGCCCCGATGCAGAGCTCATAAAAGACCCCTGCACATCAAACCCTTACAGACAAGCCTGGGCCCAGAAGCAGTGTAGCATCATCAACAGCAATGTGTTCAGCACTTGCCACTCACAGGTACAACGGCCACATACCACGGTTACCGTACTCCAGGGATAGGCAGCATTCAAAAATATATATACTGCATTTGAAATGTTTTTTTTCATGGATGTATTGCATATATGGGTTGCTACTTTCGTATTGTTAAAGCTCTGTGTCACCAGCAAAGCAATCTAGGCCTCCACTGTTTTTGATTGTGGTTTGTAGACATACAGTTGTTTTTAGGTATTTGAAAATTAGAAATATTTTAGCATGTTTGTATCTATCCTTGTCATACCATGGCTTAGTGGTCGCGCCTAGACTGGTTCTTAATTTAGATTTAAACTCTAGCATCTGGCGTTATTCACTTGTGGTTATACAGTGACTTCCATGTGAGTACAATGAAAAATGTATTTTCTAAATATGTTCCTATACTTTTGAAAGTAATTCTGATGGTATAAAATGCATGTAAATGGAAAAATGTGATTTGCTGAAGCAGAAAATCTTTACTGTTCTGGAAAGGTGGACCCTGGGCAGTACTACGATGCGTGCGTGAGCGACTCGTGCGCGTGTGACAGCGGGGGAGACTGTGAGTGCTTCTGCACGGCTGTGGCGTCTTACGCGCAGGCCTGCAACGAAGCTGGAGTCTGCGTCGCCTGGAGAACTCCCCAAATCTGCCGTGAGTCACAGCAAACCACACAAGCAAAAGCCCTGTGCCGCAATGAAAATGTGTTCATATGACCCTGAGCAGCAACCTGGGTTCACAACAACTGTGATCTGTTGTTCTCTCATTCACAAAAACTGAAAATGCAATACAGCCTATCTTGTCCAGTACCACATTTAATTATAAAACCACTCACGGCTAGTTTAAATTGGTTCTGGGCCCCAAGGCCAATAGAACATTTGGCCCCAACCAACAAGTGCATGAAAAACTCTTCCAAACATCACAGCATAGAGACAAATGGCAATCAGAGGAGCAACATGAGAAATACCATAATGTAAAGTAACCTTGCAGCTTGCACTGTGGTACATTCAGAGCAAGCTGAGCCATTGATGCATCAGAGCATCACTTGACGTTAATGTGCCATGTCACCATCTTACTGGGCAAACTGGGCAAATTTGTCTTTGCAAATGTGCTTTGGCTCTAGATTACCATGTTTACTCTTGAGAATGTGATTTATACATATATGTACCACAGTTACATATAGTTTTAATTTAAAAATTCCACTGGAAAAGTGACAAGCTGTTGACCACACGAATATGTGGATGTATACGACTGATTTGTTTCTATCCCATGTAGCTCTGTTCTGTGATTACTACAATGGCCCTGATGATTGTGAATGGCACTACAAGCCCTGTGGAGCCCCCTGCGTTAAAACCTGCAGGAATCCTTCAGGGATTTGCTCAAAACAGATTCCTGCCCTTGAAGGTAATAGTTTCCCCCCTAATCTGTTTCCAGTTATCACGGGTAACATTTATTTCCTCTAGTTCTTTACACAATTTGTAGTTGCACTCCAATTTTAAAACCATACTTCATTTTACTCAGCTATTGATGCTATAGTTTGTGTGGCTGATTAGGAACTTTAGCATGTTAGCAAGTATCTAATGAAAAGGAGATCATTTAAGAGGTTATATCATTATGGATGTAATTATAAATGCACTGCTGCCTCAACAAGAATGTCTCATTTTTGCCAATAAAGACATTCACTTTTGTTACTCTTGCTATTTCAAGGAAATTTTAAAGCAGAACCCCAGCTGTATCTTCTTTTTCCATATCCTTGGGGTACAAAAAGAAACAAATAACATTCATTTTTTAAATTGAAAGTCAATTGTTTCTGTTTTTTTTCTCTCCATTATTATTATTATTATTATTATTATTGTTGTTTCTATTGTTATCACCATCAGCAATGGTCAAAACACATCCACAGAAATACTTATACCCCTCCATAACTTGATTTATTTGACTTATCCATCTCCCAGCAACTAGTGTCATTATTATTATTATTATTATTGCTGCTATTACTATTGTCATTATTATTATGATTACTATTGTTATTATTATTATATTATTATTATTATTATTATTATTGTTGTTGTTGTTGTTGTTGTTGTTATTATTATTATTATTATTATTATTATTATTATTTTGTTTCTGTTTTTTATTTTCCTTCTTCTTCCCTCTCCACTATTGCACTACCTCTATCTCATTTCTCTCCTATCTAAATGTCAGAAGTCATGGCTAGCTACCCTCTCCAGTATAACCTGATCCCACTCTTGTTTGCAAATATCCAGTTCTCAGTCTATTGATCACCTGTCTGTCTGTCTGTCTGTCTGCCTGTCTGTCTGTCAATTTGTTTGTCTGCCTGCCTGTCTATCTGTCTGCCTGTCTACCTGTCAATTTGTCTGTCTACCTGGCTGTCTATCTGTCTGCCTGTCTGTCTGTTGGTCGATCCAATTATTATTATTATTATTATTATTATTATTATTATTATTATTATTATTATTTTATTTTATTTTATTTTTTGGGGGGGTGGGGTGGGGGGGATAACATGGGTGGGCAGGGGTGGGGGGAAGCCAGGGGTTTTGATTGAAGGGGGAGGGGAGTTGGTGGAGGGATTTGAAGCGGCTTCACCCTGTTTTGTAACTGTAGAATTGAAATAAAGAAATTTTATTTAAAAAAAAAAAAAATTTGAAAGTCAATGTTCCTAACATTTTTTACTTAAATGGAGCTAAATGAACCTGTGTCCACACATGCTGCATTGCAAGAGTAAAATGTTACGACATACTATGATTTATTACCGACTGAACATTGTCTGGGATTTGGTGGAAGGCTTTAATGTAATAATACTAGTGAAGGAGAAACTTTCACACTATATAGGGTTTTACACATTTCACATAATCAATTTTATATTAATGTTTGCTTTCTAATTCTGCCTTAAAGGACCTCACTGTTTGGTGGGCAGAAATAGCCCTTTAGGAAATCTTGCAACATGCTAAAATAACCATATTGGGCTGAAAAGGTTATGTTCAGTTGTTCTAAACAAATGGCAGCTCTATACGTAACTTCTACAGTTAACTAACTGGTCATGCACTGCTCATAGTAATTTTAACTGAATGTGGATCAAAGAATCTATCCTGACAGACTTTATCTTTTCAGGCTGCTATCCAAAGTGTCCTGCAGACAAACCATTCCTAGATGAAGACACAATGAAATGTGTGCCGAGTGAAGAGTGTGGCTGCTATGATGAAGAGGGAAATCACTACACCAATGGACAGAGTGTCCCATCCACAAAGAACTGTGAGACCTGGTAAGATCACATTTTTTTTGGACAATCAGCAAACACGGCCCGGGCTAGGATCACCAGTAATCCTGTATTTCAACTGAAAATGCCCTGCCCTGAACGGGATTCTCCGTTGACACATAATTCCTGCAAAACATACACTGAAAGATAAAATCCAGAGACTGAAGAAACCAAATAGATAGCTATAGTTCTCTGATAAATAAGCTAGCAAATCTGGGTACTGTGTGTTGCAAATGCCAACCTTAAATCTCCTAATGCCACACTTGTTCAGTACACATTATACTGTGCTTCAGCAAAGGAATGATGGCAACACTGTTCAAAACTCCAGTTAAATATTTACTGTGCTCCAAAGAATGTCTTACACACAATTTAAGAAAAAGATAAGCACCAATTTCCTTTTTTTCTTACAGCTACTGTGCAATGACTGGAGTACTCTGCAGTCATGATGACAACGGTGAAGCTAAATTTCATAAAACTATATTAATACTATAATAATAAAAGATGGGGTGTGAGGAAACACATGGTTGAATGTATCTGACAAGTAAATATAACTCTTTTCTGATTTTCACAGCCTGTTACTGCATATACAAAGGAAATAATTACCCTTATGGAGTTACCATTTACAACACTACCGATGGTGACGACAGTTGTATCACTGCTGTCTGCGGAAAGAATGGAACAATTGAGAGGGATATGTATCATTGTGCAACCACCACCACAGTAGTACCAACCACGTCACCCAGGACCACAGAATCCACAAGCACCGCCACATATACCACAGCACCACCGACAACAGTCTTTGTCTTCTCAACAACAGGTAGGTTTAGGTGATTTATGCCAAATAGGACTGTACATGGGTGTGCCAGGTTGGTTGTGTTACAAGCTTTGCTTGTGCTAAAAGGTTTGTAACAGCTAAATATATTTGTAAATCAAGCCCTACAGGGGAATTTTATGACAGAGCCAAATTAGAAAACCAGTTTTTCCAGAGCATGAAAAAATTGTAAAACATTTCATTTTTGAACAGAAATTAAGCCATGAGTGGCATGTGCTACTGTCAACCCTAAGTAACAAAAACAAACTTTTAAACATGCTGTGAATATTTCACATCAGTCAATTTTTGTGACTATTTGAATCTCAAATAAAAGCATATTAGATAATTATTTTGTCATTTTGAAATGACAACACTGGGATACAAATTACTCTCCCAAATACTTCTGATATAATGTCAAAAGTGTAAACTGAACATTAGCTGTATACAAGCCAGGTGTATGAATGTGTATGACTGTGCGCACAAAAAACATTGTAATGAGAGATCTTGCAACTTCCTTTTCAGGAGTGACATCAGGAACAACAGAAGAAGGAAGGGAAACTTCCTTCAAGCCAGTTACACAAACATTGCCCATATTCACATTGCCAGAAGAAACTACAACAAAATATTCAACATTGCCACAGACAGTGACCACAGCAGGGGAAACAAAAAGCACACCAGGGCCAACGGGGTCAACAGAAGTCAAACCCACACCATCTCCCACAGCACCTTTGACGACAGAAAAACTGATATCCACAACAGAGAAAATTCAGACTGAAACAACAAAGCCACCAACGGAGACAACCACTGCCCCTATCATAGAAACATCATCCACAACTCCAATTTCAGAAATCACAAGTTCAACAACAGAAGAAGTATTCACTACTCCAGTAATACCACCTAAGACTACCACTTCTCCTGTTGTGACATCATCAAGACCCTCGACTAGCACGGAGACAACAATTGTGCCACCTATAACAACAGAAGCAAAACCTACAACGTCTCAGACAGGTCCAACAACCACTCAAAAACCATCCACAACAGAGGAAAAGACATCAGGAACAACAGAAGAAGGAAGGGAAACTTCCTTCAAGCCAGTAACACAAACATTGCCCATATTCACATTGCCAAAAGAAACTACAACAAAATATTCAACATCGCCACAGAAAGTGACCACAGCAGGGGAAACAAAAAGCACACCAGGGCCAACGGAGTCAACAGAAGTCAAACCCACACCATCTCCCACAGCACCTTTGACGACAGAAAAACCGAAATCCACAACAGAGAAAATTCAGACTGAAACAACAAAGCCACCAACGGAGACAACCACTGTCCCTATCATAGAAACATCATCCACAACTCCAATTTCAGAAATCACAAGTTCAACAACAGAAGAAGTATTCACTACTCCAGTAATACCACCTAAGACTACCACTTCTCCTGTTGTGACATCATCAAGACCCTCGACTAGCACGGAGACAACAATTGTGCCACCTACAACAACAGAGGTAAAACCTACAACGTCTCAGACAGCTCCTACAACCACTGAAAAACCATCCACAACAGAGAGAATTGAGACTGAAACAACAAAGCCACCAACAGAGACAACCACTGGTCCTATCATAGAAACATCATCCACAACTCCAATTTCAGAAATCACAAGTTCAACAACAAAAGCAGAAGTCACTACACCAGTAGTACCACCTGAGACTTCCACTTCTCCTGTTGTGACATCATCAAGACCATCCACTAGCACGGAGACAACAATTGTGCCACCTACAACAACAGAGGTAAAACCTACAACGTCTCAGACAGCTCCTACAACCACTGAAAAACCATCCACAACAGAGAAAATTGAGACTGAAACAACAAAGCCACCAACAGAGACAACCACTGGTCCTATCATAGAAACATCATCCACAACTCCAATTTCAGAAATCACAAGTTCAACAACAAAAGCAGAAGTCACTACACCAGTAGTACCACCTGAGACTTCCACTTCTCCTGTTGTGACATCATCAAGACCATCCACTAGCACGGAGACAACAATTGTGCCACCTACAACAACAGAGGTAAAACCTACAACGTCTCAGACAGCTCCTACAACCACTGAAAAACCATCCACAACAGAGAAAATTGAGACTGAAACAACAAAGCCACCAACAGAGACAACCACTGGTCCTATCATAGAAACATCATCCACAACTCCAATTTCAGAAATCACAAGTTCAACAACAAAAGCAGAAGTCACTACACCAGTAGTACCACCTGAGACTTCCACTTCTCCTGTTGTGACATCATCAAGACCATCCACTAGCACGGAGACAACAATTGTGCCACCTACAACAACAGAGGTAAAACCTACAACGTCTCAGACAGCTCCTACAACCACTGAAAAACCATCCACAACAGAGAAAATTGAGACTGAAACAACAAAGCCACCAACAGAGACAACCACTGGTCCTATCATAGAAACATCATCCACAACTCCAATTTCAGAAATCACAAGTTCAACAACAAAAGCAGAAGTCACTACACCAGTAGTACCACCTGAGACTTCCACTTCTCCTGTTGTGACATCATCAAGACCATCCACTAGCACGGAGACAACAATTGTGCCACCTACAACAACAGAGGTAAAACCTACAACGTCTCAGACAGCTCCTACAACCACTGAAAAACCATCCACAACAGAGAAAATTGAGACTGAAACAACAAAGCCACCAACAGAGACAACCACTGGTCCTATCATAGAAACATCATCCACAACTCCAATTTCAGAAATCACAAGTTCAACAACAAAAGCAGAAGTCACTACACCAGTAGTACCACCTGAGACTTCCACTTCTCCTGTTGTGACATCATCAAGACCATCCACTAGCACGGAGACAACAATTGTGCCACCTACAACAACAGAGGTAAAACCTACAACGTCTCAGACAGCTCCTACAACCACTGAAAAACCATCCACAACAGAGAAAATTGAGACTGAAACAACAAAGCCACCAACAGAGACAACCACTGGTCCTATCATAGAAACATCATCCACAACTCCAATTTCAGAAATCACAAGTTCAACAACAAAAGCAGAAGTCACTACACCAGTAGTACCACCTGAGACTTCCACTTCTCCTGTTGTGACATCATCAAGACCATCCACTAGCACAGAGACAACAATTGTGCCACCTACAACAACAGAGGTAAAACCTACAACGTCTCAGACAGCTCCTACAACCACTGAAAAACCATCCACAACAGAGAAAATTGAGACTGAAACAACAAAGCCACCAACAGAGACAACCACTGGTCCTATCATAGAAACATCATCCACAACTCCAATTTCAGAAATCACAAGTTCAACAACAAAAGCAGAAGTCACTACACCAGTAGTACCACCTGAGACATCCACTTCTCCTGTTGTGACATCATCAAGACCATCCACTAGCACGGAGACAACAATTGTGCCACCTACAACAACAGAGGTAAAACCTACAACGTCTCAGACAGCTCCTACAACCACTGAAAAACCATCCACAACAGAGAAAATTGAGACTGAAACAACAAAGCCACCAACAGAGACAACCACTGGTCCTATCATAGAAACATCATCCACAACTCCAATTTCAGAAATCACAAGTTCAACAACAAAAGCAGAAGTCACTACACCAGTAGTACCACCTGAGACTTCCACTTCTCCTGTTGTGACATCATCAAGACCATCCACTAGCACGGAGACAACAATTGTGCCACCTACAACAACAGAAGTAAAACCTACAACGTCTCAGACAGCTCCTACAACCACTGAAAAACCATCCACAACAGAGAAAATTGAGACTGAAACAACAAAGCCACCAACAGAGACAACCACTGGTCCTATCATAGAAACATCATCCACAACTCCAATTTCAGAAATCACAAGTTCAACAACAAAAGCAGAAGTCACTACACCAGTAGTACCACCTGAGACTTCCACTTCTCCTGTTGTGACATCATCAAGACCATCCACTAGCACGGAGACAACAATTGTGCCACCTACAACAACAGAAGTAAAACCTACAACGTCTCAGACAGCTCCTACAACCACTGAAAAACCATCCACAACAGAGAAAATTGAGACTGGAACAACAAAGCCACCAACAGAGACAACCACTGGTCCTATCATAGAAACATCATCCACAACTCCAATTTCAGAAATCACAAGTTCAACAACAAAAGCAGAAGTCACTACACCAGTAGTACCACCTGAGACTTCCACTTCTCCTGTTGTGACATCATCAAGACCATCCACTAGCACGGAGACAACAATTGTGCCACCTACAACAACAGAAGGTAAAACCTACAACGTCTCAGACAGCTCCTACAACCACTGAAAAACCATCCACAACAGAGAAAATTGAGACTGGAACAACAAAGCCACCAACAGAGACAACCACTGGTCCTATCATAGAAACATCATCCACAACTCCAATTTCAGAAATCACAAGTTCAACAACAAAAGCAGAAGTCACTACACCAGTAGTACCACCTGAGACTTCCACTTCTCCTGTTGTGACATCATCAAGACCATCCACTAGCACGGAGACAACAATTGTGCCACCTACAACAACAGAAGTAAAACCTACAACGTCTCAGACAGCTCCTACAACCACTGAAAAACCATCCACAACAGAGAAAATTGAGACTGGAACAACAAAGCCACCAACAGAGACAACCACTGGTCCTATCATAGAAACATCATCCACAACTCAAATTTCAGAAATCACAAGTTCAACAACAAAAGCAGAAGTCACTACACCAGTAGTACCACCTGAGACTTCCACTTCTCCTGTTGTGACATCATCAAGACCATCCACTAGCACGGAGACAACAATTGTGCCACCTACAACAACAGAAGGTAAAACCTACAACGTCTCAGACAGCTCCTACAACCACTGAAAAACCATCCACAACAGAGAAAATTGAGACTGAAACAACAAAGCCACCAACAGAGACAACCACTGGTCCTATCATAGAAACATCATCCACAACTCCAATTTCAGAAATCACAAGTTCAACAACAAAAGCAGAAGTCACTACACCAGTAGTACCACCTGAGACTTCCACTTCTCCTGTTGTGACATCATCAAGACCATCCACTAGCACGGAGACAACAATTGTGCCACCTACAACAACAGAGGTAAAACCTACAACGTCTCAGACAGCTCCTACAACCACTGAAAAACCATCCACAACAGAGAAAATTGAGACTGAAACAACAAAGCCACCAACAGCGACAACCACTGGTCCTATCATAGAAACATCATCCACAACTCCAATTTCAGAAATCACAAGTTCAACAACAAAAGCAGAAGTCACTACACCAGTAGTACCACCTGAGACTTCCACTTCTCCTGTTGTGACATCATCAAGACCATCCACTAGCACGGAGACAACAATTGTGCCACCTACAACAACAGAGGTAAAACCTACAACGTCTCAGACAGCTCCTACAACCACTGAAAAACCATCCACAACAGAGAAAATTGAGACTGAAACAACAAAGCCACCAACAGAGACAACCACTGGTCCTATCATAGAAACATCATCCACAACTCCAATTTCAGAAATCACAAGTTCAACAACAAAAGCAGAAGTCACTACACCAGTAGTACCACCTGAGACTTCCACTTCTCCTGTTGTGACATCATCAAGACCATCCACTAGCACGGAGACAACAATTGTGCCACCTACAACAACAGAGGTAAAACCTACAACGTCTCAGACAGCTCCTACAACCACTGAAAAACCATCCACAACAGAGAAAATTGAGACTGAAACAACAAAGCCACCAACAGAGACAACCACTGGTCCTATCATAGAAACATCATCCACAACTCCAATTTCAGAAATCACAAGTTCAACAACAAAAGCAGAAGTCACTACACCAGTAGTACCACCTGAGACTTCCACTTCTCCTGTTGTGACATCATCAAGACCATCCACTAGCACGGAGACAACAATTGTGCCACCTACAACAACAGAGGTAAAACCTACAACGTCTCAGACAGCTCCTACAACCACTGAAAAACCATCCACAACAGAGAAAATTGAGACTGAAACAACAAAGCCACCAACAGAGACAACCACTGGTCCTATCATAGAAACATCATCCACAACTCCAATTTCAGAAATCACAAGTTCAACAACAAAAGCAGAAGTCACTACACCAGTAGTACCACCTGAGACTTCCACTTCTCCTGTTGTGACATCATCAAGACCATCCACTAGCACGGAGACAACAATTGTGCCACCTACAACAACAGAGGTAAAACCTACAACGTCTCAGACAGCTCCTACAACCACTGAAAAACCATCCACAACAGAGAAAATTGAGACTGAAACAACAAAGCCACCAACAGAGACAACCACTGGTCCTATCATAGAAACATCATCCACAACTCCAATTTCAGAAATCACAAGTTCAACAACAAAAGCAGAAGTCACTACACCAGTAGTACCACCTGAGACTTCCACTTCTCCTGTTGTGACATCATCAAGACCATCCACTAGCACGGAGACAACAATTGTGCCACCTACAACAACAGAGGTAAAACCTACAACGTCTCAGACAGCTCCTACAACCACTGAAAAACCATCCACAACAGAGAAAATTGAGACTGAAACAACAAAGCCACCAACAGAGACAACCACTGGTCCTATCATAGAAACATCATCCACAACTCCAATTTCAGAAATCACAAGTTCAACAACAAAAGCAGAAGTCACTACACCAGTAGTACCACCTGAGACTTCCACTTCTCCTGTTGTGACATCATCAAGACCATCAACTAGCACGGAGACAACAATTGTGCCACCTACACCAACAGAGGTAAAACCTACAACGTCTCAGACAGCTCCTACAACCACTGAAAAACCATCCACAACAGAGAAAATTGAGACTGAAACAACAAAGCCACCAACAGAGACAACCACTGGTCCTATCATAGAAACATCATCCACAACTCCAATTTCAGAAATCACAAGTTCAACAACAAAAGCAGAAGTCACTACACCAGTAGTACCACCTGAGACTTCCACTTCTCCTGTTGTGACATCATCAAGACCATCCACTAGCACGGAGACAACAATTGTGCCACCTACAACAACAGAGGTAAAACCTACAACGTCTCAGACAGCTCCTACAACCACTGAAAAACCATCCACAACAGAGAAAATTGAGACTGAAACAACAAAGCCACCAACAGAGACAACCACTGGTCCTATCATAGAAACATCATCCACAACTCCAATTTCAGAAATCACAAGTTCAACAACAAAAGCAGAAGTCACTACACCAGTAGTACCACCTGAGACATCCACTTCTCCTGTTGTGACATCATCAAGACCATCCACTAGCACGGAGACAACAATTGTGCCACCTACAACAACAGAGGTAAAACCTACAACGTCTCAGACAGCTCCTACAACCACTGAAAAACCATCCACAACAGAGAAAATTGAGACTGAAACAACAAAGCCACCAACAGAGACAACCACTGGTCCTATCATAGAAACATCATCCACAACTCCAATTTCAGAAATCACAAGTTCAACAACAAAAGCAGAAGTCACTACACCAGTAGTACCACCTGAGACTTCCACTTCTCCTGTTGTGACATCATCAAGACCATCCACTAGCACGGAGACAACAATTGTGCCACCTACAACAACAGAGGTAAAACCTACAACGTCTCAGACAGCTCCTACAACCACTGAAAAACCATCCACAACAGAGAAAATTGAGACTGGAACAACAAAGCCACCAACAGAGGACAACCACTGGTCCTATCATAGAAACATCATCCACAACTCCAATTTCAGAAATCACAAGTTCAACAACAAAAGCAGAAGTCACTACACCAGTAGTACCACCTGAGACTTCCACTTCTCCTGTTGTGACATCATCAAGACCATCAACTAGCACGGAGACAACAATTGTGCCACCTACAACAACAGAGGTAAAACCTACAACGTCTCAGACAGCTCCTACAACCACTGAAAAACCATCCACAACAGAGAAAATTGAGACTGAAACAACAAAGCCACCAACAGAGACAACCACTGGTCCTATCATAGAAACATCATCCACAACTCCAATTTCAGAAATCACAAGTTCAACAACAAAAGCAGAAGTCACTACACCAGTAGTACCACCTGAGACTTCCACTTCTCCTGTTGTGACATCATCAAGACCATCCACTAGCACGGAGACAACAATTGTGCCACCTACAACAACAGAGGTAAAACCTACAACGTCTCAGACAGCTCCTACAACCACTGAAAAACCATCCACAACAGAGAAAATTGAGACTGGAACAACAAAGCCACCAACAGAGACAACCACTGGTCCTATCATAGAAACATCATCCACAACTCCAATTTCAGAAATCACAAGTTCAACAACAAAAGCAGAAGTCACTACACCAGTAGTACCACCTGAGACTTCCACTTCTCCTGTTGTGACATCATCAAGACCATCCACTAGCACGGAGACAACAATTGTGCCACCTACAACAACAGAAGTAAAACCTACAACGTCTCAGACAGCTCCTACAACCACTGAAAAACCATCCACAACAGAGAAAATTGAGACTGAAACAACAAAGCCACCAACAGAGACAACCACTGGTCCTATCATAGAAACATCATCCACAACTCCAATTTCAGAAATCACAAGTTCAACAACAAAAGCAGAAGTCACTACACCAGTAGTACCACCTGAGACTTCCACTTCTCCTGTTGTGACATCATCAAGACCATCCACTAGCACGGAGACAACAATTGTGCCACCTACAACAACAGAGGTAAAACCTACAACGTCTCAGACAGCTCCTACAACCACTGAAAAACCATCCACAACAGAGAAAATTGAGACTGAAACAACAAAGCCACCAACAGGGACAACCACTGGTCCTATCATAGAAACATCATCCACAACTCCAATTTCAGAAATCACAAGTTCAACAACAAAAGCAGAAGTCACTACACCAGTAGTACCACCTGAGACTTCCACTTCTCCTGCTGTGACATCATCAAGACCATCCACTAGCACGGAGACAACAATTGTGCCACCTACAACAACAGAGGTAAAACCTACAACGTCTCAGACAGCTCCTACAACCACTGAAAAATCATCCACAACAGAGAAAATTGAGACTGAAACAACAAAGCCACCAACAAAGACAACCACTGGTCCTATCATAGAAACATCATCCACAACTCCAATTTCAGAAATCACAAGTTCAACAACAAAAGCAGAAGTCACTACACCAGTAGTACCACCTGAGACTTCCACTTCTCCTGTTGTGACATCATCAAGACCATCCACTAGCACGGAGACAACAATTGTGCCACCTACAACAACAGAGGTAAAACCTACAACGTCTCAGACAGCTCCTACAACCACTGAAAAACCATCCACAACAGAGAAAATTGAGACTGAAACAACAAAGCCACCAACAGAGACAACCACTGGTCCTATCATAGAAACATCATCCACAACTCCAATTTCAGAAATCACAAGTTCAACAACAAAAGCAGAAGTCACTACACCAGTAGTACCACCTGAGACTTCCACTTCTCCTGTTGTGACATCATCAAGACCATCCACTAGCACGGAGACAACAATTGTGCCACCTACAACAACAGAAGTAAAACCTACAACATCTCAAACAGTTACTACAACTTCAGCCAGTACAACGACAGTGCTGGTTGTCACAGGCACTACAACTGCAACGCCTATATATTCAACAGGGCCTGTTGTTGTCAAGACATCAACTAGCATTCCAATATCAACTACTCTTGAATGTGTTTGCACATATAAATATGAGGATTATCCACGGGGTAGGTACAGTCTTGATATTTCTCTCACCAGCACTATCAGCAGTACTTACCTAAAGGTCTATAAAATTTTCTCTAAAATTCTTACAATTTTAGTTTTGTTCATATGACCTTATTTCTCCCTTTGCAGCCATTTTAATCGATATATTCATTTCATAAAGTTATATTCATAAATTATCCTAATCACCTTTACTTATACGTGTTGTCCTTGAATATATTCACCCTTCCATTTCCGTTATTCTATTATTTTGTGACCTAAATAATACTGCCTGTACAGACACATTCATGCTGAGTTTGATTTTCACATGGACACTAATCCCTCATGGCCCTTACCTTTTCACCCTCAGGATCAATAATATATAATGAAACTGACGGTGAAGGCTGGTGCTTCACTGCTTACTGCAATGCAACATGTGAAATTGAGAAGAAGTCAAAACCCTGTCATACGACTGTTTCACCACCCGTTTCGACAACCATTGAGAAGACCACCATTCCAGCTAGTACACCATCTTCTACAGCCAAAACCGAAACAACAACTATTGTAACAACTACCAGCCCTGAAACTACGACATTGGTGCCAGACTGTGACCACTTCGATCCTCCAAGAAAGGTAATCAATCATTGCTAAATGAACAAAAGCTATTAAAATAATTACTGACCTTTAGCAAATTATGTCCTTAATGCGCACCCATATTCACAAACTCTGCCTATGAACATAAAATGTTTACCATGCATACATGTTAAAAATGAGATGCCTAATGGCATATTATTAAGTTTTATAACTAACCACTGTGATCCGATAGGGCACTCAGCTATTTGCGCAGATTGTTTCCCACACGGCACCTCCGCTTCAGTTAGCCAGTATAGCAATAAGTTAGCTTTGTGTACAGGTTTCCAGTTAAAACCACCCTCCAACTATATATGTTATGCTACAAGCCATATCCCCACCCATAGCATATGTAGCATTTCAATAATTCAAATACTAGTGTAAATCATAAACACTTAATTGAACATACTGGAATTATTATTATTATTCCTATCGGAGTGTACCTCTGCTGCATAAAAAATATGAAGCTACAGTATTACAGCTAATATGTGCTCCATGACAGGAATCGTGTAACTTTTATTCATCTATTTATTGCTAAATCTCTTGGCAAGCTGCTGAGAAACACAGTAAGCTACTGGTACTGATCTTACCGATCCTCTTCGCTTTCAAAAACTCCCACATTGTAAAAAGAAGCAAAGTAAACCACACAATCTGAATTGGCTCTATTGTTATTGTTTTGCCTTTATGACCTGAAAAAATTAAGTTCAGGTTCATTGCCACGGTTACAGTTGGGCCTGGCTGAATCCCAGTGGAAATGCTGTGAGAACTATAGCCCCATCACTTTGGTTCCAGACTTGAGTTCCTGGGCTTAAGTTCCTATGCTTTTGGCCCACAGTGGATAGGGGGCTAATATTATTATTAGCACTCGCCTGTCACACGTACCACCCTGAAATAGACACTGGATAGATAATCAGGCTTTGTAAATACAGCCCACAGTAATTACTTACATTGAAACATTAATGAACCTAATCACTGTCTTCTTCAATCACAGGCTATACTTTCCTCATCATTTGTATTGAGGACCATGTGTATTGAGTGTAATGTGTGTAACTGTACTGATTATTTTACCATGGTAGAATGGTGAATCTTGGAGTGTTGACAACTGTACCAAAGCAACATGCACCCACGGTTCTGCTGTCTTGACGCCAAAGGAGTGTGAGCCAGTGAAATCAGTCGTTTGTGAGAACGGACATTCCCCAGTTAAGGTCTATGATGAGTCTGGATGCTGCTTCCAGTATGAATGTCAATGTAAGTCTTCATGAACATTAAATAAGCTCACTCGAATCACCCTTAATCATGTAAATGTGCTTATATCCTCTGATATTGTAAGTCATTCTGCCTAATAGCGACTACTAGATGAATAAAATCTCTTGGAAAAAATGTACTTGAGATTTGTTTTTGCCCTCATTCATGTCCTTTTTGTTTTGTCAGACTGCTTGGGGCCTAATGACACGACCAAACAGGTAATACCTTTACATACGACTCATAAAATTCCCTGTCACTATTTCTATGGTAACACATCTTGGGACATTTTACGATTCATAATTCTGGTTACCAAGGATAATGTATTAGCGTAATCTGACCAACGCTGGAGACTGCAAAAGCTTTCACAGGCTTGTGCAATACATGGCCAATGCATTTAATCAAAGTTGGAAAATAAATCTGGAGAAATCAAAAGGCTGTATGATATGTTTTAAACATGCCCGGACCTGTTCTGTTTGCCATGCAGCCAGGCGAGAAGTGGAGAAGCAACTGCCAGGAGTGTGAGTGTCCCATGGACTCCACCACTCCCCTCTGTAAACCTGTGGAGTGTTCAATCAAGTCAAACAAAACCTGCGAGAAGGCTGGTCAGGTGCCCATGGTCGAGATTGTGGACTGCTGCGAGAAGTTCACATGTGGTAAGTGAATGAGGAAGGGTGTGCAGTTATTCGTCTGGGTCTGGTCACATGGTAAGTGAACCAGGGAATGATGTATGCTCATTTATTCAGGCATAGGCTGTGTCCCATAATTCCACTGGAAACGGAAAATGCTGCCTTCGCTTCTTCACCATCCAATGGAGTGATGTTTAAACATAATGTGAGGGAGCCCTTCCCAAGCCAGTGAGCTAGGGGAGGTGTTGAGATGTTTCAACTGGACCAGCTTTCTGCTGCTCTGCATTTGGATATCCACCAGCATCAGCAATAGAAAGAATATAATGGTTGCCGTGGAATTGCTGGCTTGAGTGTTGTAATGTGAAATCTCTCTACTGACCCTCAAAGCAAATATACCCCCATCAACCTATGTTTTTCCCCTATTGATGGGGTTCCAAATATTTTGGAGGAATATACCCGACAGTATTTGGGAAGAAAATATGAGAAATGGTGTCCTGATATAAAAATAATTACTGTAAATTCATTCATACCGGAAAAAAAACATTTATTTAGAATATACAAAAAGTAGTCGGCCAACTGTGAGCAAGGCATATAAAATTTGTTGTAGCTACTAACCAACATTAAAATCAAAGTACTATAATGCAAAGGTCAACTAGTGTGCCAATTCAGATCATTTATCCAGAATTTTTTGTTTTAAGTTAATTAACATGGTAGCAAATATTAGCATGCTACGTATAGGATTTTTTGAAATACTGACATTGTGGGCCCACAGGGAAGTAGCCAGAATTAATGAAAGCGTGGGTGCAATGCCAAGCATTGTGGGCTATTTCACCACTTGAAAAGATGCATTTTGTGGTTCCCTTGGAAGGAGATTCCACAGGGCTTGAGGGACCATAGACCCTCCCTCAACTCGCTTAAATTGGAATGGCACCTCTAGTGTTGGTCTTCATCTTACAGCTGAGTAACTTTGGGGATTCCCCCTCTAATAGAGGACTAGTGAACATGAGGAAGCAAGCTTATTTCAGATTGGAATGAGATCCTGGTATCACAGTCTGGAAATGGGTGACCTCTAAAAATAGATGAAAGCATTAAGACATTTCACAGAAAGTATTTAGGATTTTTCAAGGATGACATTTCCCAACACCGCGTTCTCTTATGCCCCTCTGTCAGTGTTGAGCAATCAGGCATCAGTCTGCCAGTGCAATCTGCCGTTTCGTCTCAACGCTTTGCTCTTCTTCTCACACAGAATGTGATGTGGACACATGCCCACAGACAAGCCACACCTGCTCCGAAGGGTTCCAGCCAATAGTAACTACCCCAAAAGGAAGCTGCTGTCCTGAATATGACTGCCGTAAGCCTCTCATGTTTATGTAATCATGTCTTAGCAATGCGCTTTGCTACTACTGCACGTTAACCCTTTATGGTGTAAGATCACACATATTCTGAATATCTTAACTGAACATTCTAATGCTGATGTAACAATCACGACTGTTTGGAAGCAACTGAAAACATTCCAGGAAACATGATCTTCAAAGCGAGACCCAGTGCAAACAAAATCTGAATTTATTTGAAATAGTTCCAAAGAATCGAAGAAAACAAACAAATCAGTGATATTCAGCTATGTTATTCAATTGAGATCCTTTTTTTTTTAAAAAAAAAAAAGGTAACAAGTGAGTTCAGACAACAACAGGATTTGTCATTGGCCTTTTGCTCACTCTTAAAGCATCATTGTGATTTATATTTTAATCACTCAGCGGACACACCATATCACATTTGCTTCTCGTGTTCAATACTGACATATTTTACATCAATAAAAAAGTTGTCATTTTTTATATTCATAAATATTAATGTTAAATATATTATCATATTTTAATATACAGCATAGAAATATTTACATATGTTACTATCAAATACAAAAGCAGTTATGAGTGACAACATTGCTAGCACTCTGTAGATCTACTTGCTAGGAAGGCTGCTTGGATGAATCATAGCATTTGTGTTTTTTATTGAGCTGATTTCACCATGTTTCCTCTCTCTGCAGAGCCCAAGCCTGTCTGTGTCTACAATAAAACAGAATATCAGGTGAGAATCCATTATTTGAAATTGTATAATGTATATAATTAATGTATAATGTAAACATTATGTACAAATTATTAACATAAAAAATTCTAAACATAAAATAAATAAATATGTTCAGATGTCTGAGGTGTGCTTGTGGTTAGAGTGAGCATATGCTCATATTGGTCATCTCTGTTAAAGTGTGGAGGTGTGCATATTGATGGTCTCGCTGAAAGAGAGTATGTATGTATACTGGTTGCATCGGGCTGCATTCTCCTCTGTCCCAGGGGTTTAACTGCACCTCTGTTGTGTTCTATTGCAGCCAGGAGCAGTTGTTCCCTCAGACAAGTGCGAGGATTGCAAATGTGGCTCCACTGTAGATCCGGACACTAAACTCCATTCTGTCGAGTGCACCCCAGTGAAGTGTGATGAGAGCTGCAAGCTGGTAGGTACCAAGGTTCACACAGTGCAAGAGTGCCTAAAAACTGATGTGAAGGATGTGTTAAAAAAACATCTTCACCTTTCATTTTCAACTGGGCCTTTGCATTGAAGAAATTCCCAGCATGTCACAATAGATGCATAAATACATTTCTTTATAAACTTAATTCCATAACACATTTGTTGCCTGTCCGAATTCGTTTTCAGCTGAGAAGTTGCCTTTGACAGGAATCCACTGAACCAATTATCTTACTATTAATTGGTGCAGTGGATTACTTATTATTGCTGATAATCTTCAACTCTACAAACAATTTGGCAGTGCTGTTCTTTTTGAACCTCACCAATTCATAATTTTTGTGTTGAACAGACTTGGGTTTTTGACTGTGTGTTTTTTTGTGTGCAAATCTCCTGCAGGGCTCTGAATACGAGGCTGTGCCCGGTGAGTGTTGTGGCAAGTGTGTGGAGAAGACCTGTGTTGTTATGTTACCTGGCAACACAACACAAATCCTTGAGGTGAATGACCAATTCTTACACCAATGTACAAATCATACAAAATCAGCGATTTTCCATATTGGCTTCTTAAAGAGAGCCATCTCTTATTGGTTTTGCTTGTTGGGTGTTCCCCTTGAAAAAGGGATCATTTCTTTTGATTGGTTCAGTTTATTGTTGATATCCGGTTTAACAGAATTCTGTAATCTCAAAAAGTGCATGCTTTTCTTCTATCTGACTGCTTATCAGATGCCTACTCATGTATGTATAATAAAATTAATTAATTATTCATGACATTAATGAAATTGGCCAATGGAAGTGAGTTGGTTGTTGGGTATAGCTGTCTGAGCACTTTCGACAGCAACAGCTGAAATCACATTTACAGCTGATCACTTTCTGTATGACTGCAGACATTTCTAAATGTAAAATACATCTATTATCATTTAACGTGTAGTCTGATTTTGCATTGCCATATAGTTGCAGTTACGTAGGATTTTGAGATAGTAGTCAAATTTTTACATTTTTACTGCACACTCAGAGGCTAACTATTTTCCATCTCACAGCCCGGCCAGATCTGGACACCTCCAAATGACAAGTGTTCAAAGTACAAATGTGAGAAGATAGAGGATCAGCTGGTTCCTGTTGAAGTGAAAATGGTCTGCCCTGAATTCAACCCAGAGAACTGCATTCCTGTGAGTTTCAAATCAGTAGCAAGGCCCTGATATCATGTGAAAGCAGATGGTGCAAAGGAATTTCCCAGAGCAGTTTTCCAGAAACAAACTATTGATAAATTACCGAGCTTATAACAAATTACTTATTAACAATCTCGGAATTTTCAGTATTCATAGTATCAATATCCATAATAAAAGTAATTTTCTTCAGCATAGAAATTCCTATAAAAATGAAGTTGCCACAAGTATTATGTATTAAAGAGCAACTGAAAATCCCTGTCAGCGCAAAGTCATTGTAATCATACCTGTATTTTACCACAGGGCACTGAAAAAACTGATGAAGATGGATGTTGCGAAACCTGTAAGTAACAAAATTATTCATTATCTTTGTTTCAATCTGACATAACTTTTGTCAACAAATTCCTACCACATACAGTGAACATCATAATTTTTGGGACAAATACATTATTTTTTGCTGGACCGCGGGGCCAGCCCAACAAACGCTAATGTCTGTGAATGAGTGAGTGACTGAGTGAGTGAGTGATGAAGTTACACCATCGGTCGGCCGGATCACGTTTGTTAGGTCCAGCCATATACTAGGTTTTAACCTGGTCTTGTTTTAACTGATGTGGCTGTACTCCACAATTTTTAATTGTAATCAAACAATTCACTTGTGGTTAAAGTACACATTCTGGCTGAAAAATAAGAAACAGAAACAGTCAGAGACATAGGCCAAACCTTAGGCTAACCAAAACCAACTGTTTGGAACATCATTGAGATGAAAGAGAGCCCTGGTGAGCTCAGAAATAGCAAAAAAGCCAGGCAAGGGCCACTAGTGGTGAATGTTTTCATGTTTGGCTATCCAACTAGCAGCCAGCGCCTGTGGATCACACTGCACTGTTTGGGTTTAGGTTTTAGTCAGAGGTGTAGCAAAGGTGTGATAGTGCACTAGCTGATCAAGACTCTTCATATTCCCTTTAAATGAGCAGTTGTGTCCCTCACACATATTTCCTTTATTTGTACAGTAGCCACATTCACTGTCTAATTTGACTTTCCACAATGCCCATCTTGTGAGTTTGATTAAATGTTCCTTGAAATTACCAAATGGCCTTATACACTGACATATGTTATAAATGAGGCATGAATAAGTGTGCTTGTGGTACACATACGTCCCTGTGATATAAAATTTTGTATAATGGAATGTCTTCAGTAGAAATTGTCTTACACATGGCCACTTTTATTGACCTGCAACTCACTTACCTTCATCAGGTACTCCACATCAGGACTGCAAAGTCATGAAGAACAGCACTCACCTGGAGAAAAATGGCTGCAAGACCACAGAGCCTGTGGAAAGTCAACTCCTGCGAAGGCAACTGCGCAACCTCCTCCATGTAAGTTTCACACCTGCATGGAGTACAAATTTCAGTAAAAAGCAGATGAAAAGATCCCCCAACTTTCAGAAATGTGCTTTACTAATAAACCAACGGCCGTTTATTTCTTTTGACAAATCATGATCTTGCAGGTGCAGCTTCAATGGGAGATGTTGAATCAAGTCAACTGAAATTATGAAAACGGAATGTTTTTCACCCCATTTCCTTTACTTTCTCCTATTTCCAGGTACTCTGTGGAGGCTAATTCTATGGTTCACGCATGCTCCTGTTGTCAAGAGATGTCCACAAGCAGCAAGGAGGTGGAGATGGCCTGCCCAGATGGGACAAAGATCAGCTACACCTACACTTACGTTGAAACATGTGGCTGCAAGCCCTTGGAGTGCCCTGAGGAAAAATCTTCCCAGAAAGTATCACGGCGAAGGCGTCGATGAACCAACGGACAGATTCATGGCCGCCACTCCTCTGATGATCATTCCTCTGGTTGACCGTATAAAGACTATACAATTCTCCCAATAGAAAAATGTTAGGTTTAGGCTTATTAGGGTCAGCTGTAAAACATAGTGTGTTTTTTCTTTCTTTCTGTTGGTTTTTAAAGGCAAGACTTCATTTTAATCTCATTTAACTTTTATTTAATATACATCTGAATTAGCTCAGATGGTGAGTGATGTTTCAGTTTTTGAATGGAATGGGTTTAACATTAAATACCGGGAAGAAATAGGGGGATTATCACTGCATTATAGTGTCTATCTTAGCTTTAACCGTTTATAGAATATAGCTGCATATAGAAGAGTGTTTCTGTTCTTACCTGTATTAACCTCTTAATAAACTGTAGCAACTAAACTGAGCTCTGATTCTGTGATTCTCTAAAGGGACAGCTTTATGTCAAGTTGTTCAAAGATCTACCTACAGCGTCTCTACCTAGGACTAACACCTGCAACCTGAGTACAAGAGTACTAACTGGTCACAATTTTGTACTGAAATTCCACCATATCGATAATTGTAGTGGGAAACATCAAATGGCCCCTGAAGGATTTCAAACTCATAATCCACGGTTTTCAAAAGTAGCCCAATGTTCCTAAGCCCCCGGGGTGCTGCTTGTGTGTTGGGAACTGTAACATTAGCTGGTGAGCAAGTTTATTATACATATTTTGAGATATTACTTGGCTCACATAAAATCCAGTAGATAAGGCACTGGTTTTATAGCTGTTTTATTTCAATGAATACAGAACCACTGTAATACTGTATAAACCTCAGTTGTGGACTGTCCAATCGACCGAACAGGCCATGAAACCAGAAGGAGCAAAAGTTATGCTTTTCAAGCACCTTATTAAATAATACATAAATCTCTTTGTCATTATCACTCATACAAAGGGTGAGCAACAACCAGAAAGAAGTCATACTTTCTATCAACAGGAAGATAGAAATACACTTCCCCATCTATAACTCTGTCTTACATTTAAAATTTTGATCTTTGATTTGATTTACAATTTTGATCTTAAAGTATGACTTACGCAGAAAACCACGTATAAGTAGTTATTTATAAAACCTTACTTTGACGTGGAAATGATCTTATCTCTATGCAAAGTCTAGACTTGACATAAGTTATTTTCCTGCTGGTTATGTAGGGGTATTGCAGTTTTGGACGCATATGCGTCCAAGCCTGTGGTGAACTTTGCATTAGCTTTATGAACAATTTGATAGGAATTATCAATTAAAGGTGTGAGGAATTAATTGTCAGACACAAGGTGTTTTGAATTAAAAACAGGATGCGATGTTCTATAAATAGTGTCAAATTAGAAAAAAGTAACCATGGCTGTTCTTGCGTTATTGGAAGACATTGAAAACCATGCTTTTAGAAGGGAGAGAGTTTTCAGAGTTTTCTAAATTATTTATTTTAATTTTTCTTTTTTTTCATTCATTCATCTATTTTCTTATATATCCATTTCGAAATTAATAATTTACAATAATAAAAAGTATTCCCACATCTATTTTCAATTCATTCATTTACTGAATGATAAGTACTGTACTCTGCACAAGAGCAATATTAATGTCTGCATGAACACAATGTTCTGATGATTCCTGACAGACCTTGCCCTCAATAATCTAATGCGCCCTCGTTCAGAAATAAAAGCTGAATGCCTATTCAACAAAGAAGGGCGCAACGAGCAGGCTACTTGAATAATACTGTATGTATTCCTGGTGGCACGGTGGTGCAGTGGGTAGAACTGTCGTCTGACAGCCTGGGCCTTTCTGTGTGGAGTTCGCATGTTCTCCCTGTGTCTGCGTGGGTTTCGTTCGGGCACTCCGGGTTCAGTCCAAAGACATCCAAGTGGCTCTAAATTGCCCATAGGTATGAGGTATGAGTGCCCTGCGATATACTGGCAACCTGCCAAGGGTGTATTCCTGCCTCTCACCTAAAACGTCCCCCCTCCAATCCCTCCCGGATCCTGACCAAGACAAGCAGAAATATAGATAATGAATGGATGGATGGATGGATGGAATGTACGGATTACAGCAAGAGACAAACCGGGAGGATGTCGCTTTTGAGCCACTGCGCTCATTTATTAACAACAAACGAAAGCAACTTAGATTCATGCACAGGAAAAGCAGAAAAAGCAGGTGCAGGTCTGGCGATGGCTCGGCCATCCAAGTTCCAATGGTATTTTGAACTTCTGGAGATGGGCCTGTCTGCTGGTTGGAGAATGTGTGTGGTATGGGGAGGGAAGCACACCACGTGGACATTTTGGGTCTTCATAAGAGTGGCAAATTCTAGATTGAAGACATGACTGCTGTGCCCATCCGGAAGTAGCAAATGTGGACGTGGAGGATCTTTCGGTAAAAATGGAGACAATCTGTTTTCCCCACTCAAGGAAGAGGTCAGAGTTTACCCATCCATTATCTGAAACTCTGACTGTGGTGATTGTTGGTTCCCCAAATAGCCAATCTGCTCTCAGCCCTTTTGCCTTGAGCATGATGAGCACTGGGTCGTGTTCCCCAGCGGCGGTAAGACTTTACATTACAGGCATTTAGCAGACGCTCTTATCCAGAGCGACTTACACAACTTTTACACAGCATTTACATTGTATCCATTTATACAGCTGGATATATACTGAAGCAATTCTGGTTAAGTACCTTGCTCAAGGGTACAACGGCAGTGTCCTCACCCAGGAATCGAACCTGCGACCTTTCGGTTACAAGCCCAGTGCCTTACCCACTGTGCTACACTCCTTGTCCAACTTGCAGCAACAGTTGTGGATTCACCTCTTTCATGTGCTGTGATCTAATGGTAGTGGGACCCTGTCTCAACAATGTCCTTACGATTACTTAGTCTAAGTGGATGGAAATTTTAAATGCATTTCAAATGCATAAATTGTGAGTATTAGGCCAAAATATTATTTTAAGTGTAACAATGGGTGTTATTAAAAAAAAATCACCCCAGAAACAATAGAAATGCAAAATGTAATTTAAAGAAGCAAATAAAGGGATAGAACGAAAAGACCTGGAATATGATGAGCAGCATTAGGCAGTTTCTTAAAAAACTGTTCCCAAACAAATAAATAAGCCACCTGAATTCACCCTATTTATAGTGGGGAACCAATTGACATTACTGTTGGGTAGTAACGTTGGACCAGGAGGTAAATGGTTGGGCCACCTTGTAGTTAGCATTCCAGTCAGACGTCGTTCCATCACGGTTGTTGAGCAACAATACCAGGTCAAAACCAAGCGGCCAAAACCAGACTTCGTTTTTGAAGCTCATTTCCTGGTGTTGTAGTTCCTGGTTGCTCACTAGCGCCACTACGGATGGCTCCAGTATAGGTGTTTTCATATCCGGTTTCCATGTAAGTCTACGGTACAAATGCGATCAAAATACAAAGTCAATAATTTTTTCTCACAAGAACAAATAGTCATAATAGGTGTATTTTATTCGTCTTATGGCTGTCCATGGGTCGATTTCATGATTTATTGCGTCATTTGGGCACAGTGCCAATATTTGTTCTGGACCAATGAGGTACAGCTTGGGTCACTTCCGGATTACTGCGGAGGACTGAGCTACAGTAGGGGCTACAATCTGTGGTCACTGGGGTGGGAGGTGGCGTCTCTTGGCCTTGACATTTTTATTTTTTAGAGCACCTGCTTAATCCCCTCTTTCTTTTCTCCCTGTGATCTGAGTGATGTACTTGCACTTTGTGCCACTTTATGTATGAGTTTTAATACATGTCATACTTATCAGTTCCTCTTTCTGTCTTAAACCTGTCACATATTTATTAAGACAAACTTTCACCTTTTCATCCTAATCTGACTCGCGCTCTTTTATGACTCTTGTAGTGTTTAACATTTAGATCTTTTTTTTTTTGGATGAGCAGAGGACATAAATTCTGCCCGTGCTTCCATATTGCTGGTGTAATCTGGTGTAGTGCATGTGTGCTTCCATCTTTGTCAACGAGTTTAACATAGGATCTAAAGCTGTTTCTGCTTGAGAAAATAACATTTTGTTTTAGATTTTGCTTTATGCAGTATTTTTGTACCTTGATTCTTATAGGTGTCCCACATTAGAAAAATAAAAAAATTGAAATATTTCCAAATTCAACAGTTCCTCTTATGGATGTCGTACTTGGGTTTGGTTGTTTCACCTGACTGCACATTAGACATGCTGTACAGTGTTCATTAAACTGCATTAATTCAGACACCAAGTGAAATAAGTAGATTGACTGAACACTGCACAGCCCTCTACACTCATGTTACACATTCAGAGGTAGATTCAGCAAGGCTATAACAGGTTGTCACCAACACAGGCGCACATGTTCGAACGCTAGCAGCCTCAGACAGACCATACAGACCACACCACTCATACATGCACAATGCCAAGACACTCGCACTCTTCACACTGTGTACAAAGGTTTTTAATGTAATGTAATGCAGATATATTACGCTACTGTTAATTTTTGACAACAGATCATTAACATAAGCGGAGACTATTGCAGACCTATTTTCTTTATTTGGGTAAAGGAAAACATAGGATGGTGGCTTATTTATTTGTTTGGGAACAGTTTTTTAAGAAACTGCCTAATGCTGCTCATCATATTCCAGGTCTTTTCGTTCTATCCCTTTATTTGCTTCTTTAAATTACATTTTGCATTTCTATTGTTTCTGGGGTGATTTTTTTTTAATAACACCCATTGTTACACTTAAAATAATATTTTGGCCTAATACTCACAATTTATGCATTTGAAATGCATTTAAAATTTCCATCCACTTAGACTAAGTAATCGTAAGGACATTGTTGAGACAGGGTCCCACTACCATTAGATCACAGCACATGAAAGAGGTGAATCCACAACTGTTGCTGCAAGTTGGACAAGGAGTGTAGCACAGTGGGTAAGGCACTGGGCTTGTAACCGAAAGGTCGCAGGTTCGATTCCTGGGTGAGGACACTGCCGTTGTACCCTTGAGCAAGGTACTTAACCAGAATTGCTTCAGTATATATCCAGCTGTATAAATGGATACAATGTAAATGCTGTGTAAAAGTTGTGTAAGTCGCTCTGGATAAGAGCGTCTGCTAAATGCCTGTAATGTAAAGTCTTAACGCCTCTGGGGAACACGACCCAGTGCTCATCATGCTCAAGGCAAAAGGGCTGAGAGCAGATTGGCTATTTGGGGAACCAACAATCACCATAGTCAGAGTTTCAGATAATGGATGGGTAAACTCTGACCTCTTCCTTGAGTGGGGAAAACAGATTGTCTCCATTTTTACCGAAAGATCCTCCACGTCCACATTTGCTACTTCCGGATGGGCACAGCAGTCATGTCTTCAATCTAGAATTTGCCACTCTTATGAAGACCCAAAATGTCCACGTGGTGTGCTTCCCTCCCCATACCACACACATTCTCCAACCAGCAGACAGGCCCATCTCCAGAAGTTCAAAATACCATTGGAACTTGGATGGCCGAGCCATCGCCAGACCTGCACCTGCTTTTTCTGCTTTTCCTGTGCATGAATCTAAGTTGCTTTCGTTTGTTGTTAATAAATGAGCGCAGTGGCTCAAAAGCGACATCCTCCCGGTTTGTCTCTTGCTGTAATCCGTACATTCCATCCATCCATCCATCCATTCATTATCTATATTTCTGCTTGTCTTGGTCAGGATCCGGGAGGGATTGGAGGGGGGACGTTTTAGGTGAGAGGCAGGAATACACCCTTGGCAGGTTGCCAGTATATCGCAGGGCACTCATACCTCATACCTATGGGCAATTTAGAGCCACTTGGATGTCTTTGGACTGAACCCGGAGTGCCCGAACGAAACCCACGCAGACACAGGGAGAACATGCGAACTCCACACAGAAAGGCCCAGGCTGTCAGACGACAGTTCTACCCACTGCACCACCGTGCCACCAGGAATACATACAGTATTATTCAAGTAGCCTGCTCGTTGCGCCCTTCTTTGTTGAATAGGCATTCAGCTTTTATTTCTGAACGAGGGCGCATTAGATTATTGAGGGCAAGGTCTGTCAGGAATCATCAGAACATTGTGTTCATGCAGACATTAATATTGCTCTTGTGCAGAGTACAGTACTTATCATTCAGTAAATGAATGAATTGAAAATAGATGTGGGAATACTTTTTATTATTGTAAATTATTAATTTCGAAATGGATATATAAGAAAATAGATGAATGAATGAAAAAAAAGAAAAATTAAAATAAATAATTTAGAAAACTCTGAAAACTCTCTCCCTTCTAAAAGCATGGTTTTCAATGTCTTCCAATAACGCAAGAACAGCCATGGTTACTTTTTTCTAATTTGACACTATTTATAGAACATCGCATCCTGTTTTTAATTCAAAACACCTTGTGTCTGACAATTAATTCCTCACACCTTTAATTGATAATTCCTATCAAATTGTTCATAAAGCTAATGCAAAGTTCACCACAGGCTTGGACGCATATGCGTCCAAAACTGCAATACCCCTACATAACCAGCAGGAAAATAACTTATGTCAAGTCTAGACTTTGCATAGAGATAAGATCATTTCCACGTCAAAGTAAGGTTTTATAAATAACTACTTATACGTGGTTTTCTGCGTAAGTCATACTTTAAGATCAAAATTGTAAATCAAATCAAAGATCAAAATTTTAAATGTAAGACAGAGTTATAGATGGGGAAGTGTATTTCTATCTTCCTGTTGATAGAAAGTATGACTTCTTTCTGGTTGTTGCTCACCCTTTGTATGAGTGATAATGACAAAGAGATTTATGTATTATTTAATAAGGTGCTTGAAAAGCATAACTTTTGCTCCTTCTGGTTTCATGGCCTGTTCGGTCGATTGGACAGTCCACAACTGAGGTTTATACAGTATTACAGTGGTTCTGTATTCATTGAAATAAAACAGCTATAAAACCAGTGCCTTATCTACTGGATTTTATGTGAGCCAAGTAATATCTCAAAATATGTATAATAAACTTGCTCACCAGCTAATGTTACAGTTCCCAACACACAAGCAGCACCCCGGGGGCTTAGGAACATTGGGCTACGAGTTTGGATTGGATTATGAGTTTGAAATCCTTCAGGGGCCATTTGATGTTTCCCACTACAATTATCGATATGGTGGAATTTCAGTACAAAATTGTGACCAGTTAGTACTCTTGTACTCAGGTTGCAGGTGTTAGTCCTAGGTAGAGACGCTGTAGGTAGATCTTTGAACAACTTGACATAAAGCTGTCCCTTTAGAGAATCACAGAATCAGAGCTCAGTTTAGTTGCTACAGTTTATTAAGAGGTCAATACAGGTAAGAACAGAAACACTCTTCTATATGCAGCTATATTCTATAAACGGTTAAAGCTAAGATAGACACTATAATGCAGTGATAATCCCCCTATTTCTTCCCGGTATTTAATGTTAAACCCATTCCATTCAAAAACTGAAACATCACTCACCATCTGAGCTAATTCAGATGTATATTAAATAAAAATTAAATGAGATTAAAATGAAGTCTTGCCTTTAAAAACCAACAGAAAGAAAGAAAAAACACACTATGTTTTACAGCTGACCCTAATAAGCCTAAACCTAACATTTTTCCATTGGGAGAATTGTATAGTCTTTATACGGTCAACCAGAGGAATGATCATCAGAGGAGTGGCGGCCATGAATCTGTCCGTTGGTTCATCGACGCCTTCGCCGTGATACTTTCTGGGAAGATTTTTCCTCAGGGCACTCCAAGGGCTTGCAGCCACATGTTTCAACGTAAGTGTAGGTGTAGCTGATCTTTGTCCCATCTGGGCAGGCCATCTCCACCTCCTTGCTGCTTGTGGACATCTCTTGACAACAGGAGCATGCGTGAACCATAGAATTAGCCTCCACAGAGTACCTGGAAATAGGAGAAAGTAAAGGAAATGGGGTGAAAAACATTCCGTTTTCATAATTTCAGTTGACTTGATTCAACATCTCCCATTGAAGCTGCACCTGCAAGATCATGATTTGTCAAAAGAAATAAACGGCCGTTGGTTTATTAGTAAAGCACATTTCTGAAAGTTGGGGGATCTTTTCATCTGCTTTTTACTGAAATTTGTACTCCATGCAGGTGTGAAACTTACATGGAGGAGGTTGCGCAGTTGCCTTCGCAGGAGTTGACTTCCACAGGCTCTGTGGTCTTGCAGCCATTTTTCTCCAGGTGAGTGCTGTTCTTCATGACTTTGCAGTCCTGATGTGGAGTACCTGATGAAGGTAAGTGAGTTGCAGGTCAATAAAAGTGGCCATGTGTAAGACAATTTCTACTGAAGACATTCCATTATACAAAATTTTATATCACAGGGACGTATGTGTACCACAAGCACACTTATTCATGCCTCATTTATAACATATGTCAGTGTATAAGGCCATTTGGTAATTTCAAGGAACATTTAATCAAACTCACAAGATGGGCATTGTGGAAAGTCAAATTAGACAGTGAATGTGGCTACTGTACAAATAAAGGAAATATGTGTGAGGGACACAACTGCTCATTTAAAGGGAATATGAAGAGTCTTGATCAGCTAGTGCACTATCACACCTTTGCTACACCTCTGACTAAAACCTAAACCCAAACAGTGCAGTGTGATCCACAGGCGCTGGCTGCTAGTTGGATAGCCAAACATGAAAACATTCACCACTAGTGGCCCTTGCCTGGCTTTTTTGCTATTTCTGAGCTCACCAGGGCTCTCTTTCATCTCAATGATGTTCCAAACAGTTGGTTTTGGTTAGCCTAAGGTTTGGCCTATGTCTCTGACTGTTTCTGTTTCTTATTTTTCAGCCAGAATGTGTACTTTAACCACAAGTGAATTGTTTGATTACAATTAAAATTGTGGAGTACAGCCACATCAGTTAAAACAAGACCAGGTTAAAACCTAGTATATGGCTGGACCTAACAAACGTGATCCGGCCGACCGATGGTGTAACTTCATCACTCACTCACTCAGTCACTCACTCATTCACAGACATTAGCGTTTGTTGGGCTGGCCCCGCGGTCCAGCAAAAAATAATGTATTTGTCCCAAAAATTATGATGTTCACTGTATGTGGTAGGAATTTGTTGACAAAAGTTATGTCAGATTGAAACAAAGATAATGAATAATTTTGTTACTTACAGGTTTCGCAACATCCATCTTCATCAGTTTTTTCAGTGCCCTGTGGTAAAATACAGGTATGATTACAATGACTTTGCGCTGACAGGGATTTTCAGTTGCTCTTTAATACATAATACTTGTGGCAACTTCATTTTTATAGGAATTTCTATGCTGAAGAAAATTACTTTTATTATGGATATTGATACTATGAATACTGAAAATTCCGAGATTGTTAATAAGTAATTTGTTATAAGCTCGGTAATTTATCAATAGTTTGTTTCTGGAAAACTGCTCTGGGAAATTCCTTTGCACCATCTGCTTTCACATGATATCAGGGCCTTGCTACTGATTTGAAACTCACAGGAATGCAGTTCTCTGGGTTGAATTCAGGGCAGACCATTTTCACTTCAACAGGAACCAGCTGATCCTCTATCTTCTCACATTTGTACTTTGAACACTTGTCATTTGGAGGTGTCCAGATCTGGCCGGGCTGTGAGATGGAAAATAGTTAGCCTCTGAGTGTGCAGTAAAAATGTAAAAATTTGACTACTATCTCAAAATCCTACGTAACTGCAACTATATGGCAATGCAAAATCAGACTACACGTTAAATGATAATAGATGTATTTTACATTTAGAAATGTCTGCAGTCATACAGAAAGTGATCAGCTGTAAATGTGATTTCAGCTGTTGCTGTCGAAAGTGCTCAGACAGCTATACCCAACAACCAACTCACTTCCATTGGCCAATTTCATTAATGTCATGAATAATTAATTAATTTTATTATACATACATGAGTAGGCATCTGATAAGCAGTCAGATAGAAGAAAAGCATGCACTTTTTGAGATTACAGAATTCTGTTAAACCGGATATCAACAATAAACTGAACCAATCAAAAGAAATGATCCCTTTTTCAAGGGGAACACCCAACAAGCAAAACCAATAAGAGATGGCTCTCTTTAAGAAGCCAATATGGAAAATCGCTGATTTTGTATGATTTGTACATTGGTGTAAGAATTGGTCATTCACCTCAAGGATTTGTGTTGTGTTGCCAGGTAACATAACAACACAGGTCTTCTCCACACACTTGCCACAACACTCACCGGGCACAGCCTCGTATTCAGAGCCCTGCAGGAGATTTGCACACAAAAAAACACACAGTCAAAAACCCAAGTCTGTTCAACACAAAAATTATGAATTGGTGAGGTTCAAAAAGAACAGCACTGCCAAATTGTTTAGTAGAGTTGAAGATTATCAGCAATAATAAGTAATCCACTGCACCAATTAATAGTAAGATAATTGGTTCAGTGGATTCCTGTCAAAGGCAACTTCTCAGCTGAAAACGAATTCGGACAGGCAACAAATGTGTTATGGAATTAAGTTTATAAAGAAATGTATTTATGCATCTATTGTGACATGCTGGGAATTTCTTCAATGCAAAGGCCCAGTTGAAAATGAAAGGTGAAGATGTTTTTTTAACACATCCTTCACATCAGTTTTTAGGCACTCTTGCACTGTGTGAACCTTGGTACCTACCAGCTTGCAGCTCTCATCACACTTCACTGGGGTGCACTCGACAGAATGGAGTTTAGTGTCCGGATCTACAGTGGAGCCACATTTGCAATCCTCGCACTTGTCTGAGGGAACAACTGCTCCTGGCTGCAATAGAACACAACAGAGGTGCAGTTAAACCCCTGGGACAGAGGAGAATGCAGCCCGATGCAACCAGTATACATACATACTCTCTTTCAGCGAGACCATCAATATGCACACCTCCACACTTTAACAGAGATGACCAATATGAGCATATGCTCACTCTAACCACAAGCACACCTCAGACATCTGAACATATTTATTTATTTTATGTTTAGAATTTTTTATGTTAATAATTTGTACATAATGTTTACATTATACATTAATTATATACATTATACAATTTCAAATAATGGATTCTCACCTGATATTCTGTTTTATTGTAGACACAGACAGGCTTGGGCTCTGCAGAGAGAGGAAACATGGTGAAATCAGCTCAATAAAAAACACAAATGCTATGATTCATCCAAGCAGCCTTCCTAGCAAGTAGATCTACAGAGTGCTAGCAATGTTGTCACTCATAACTGCTTTTGTATTTGATAGTAACATATGTAAATATTTCTATGCTGTATATTAAAATATGATAATATATTTAACATTAATATTTATGAATATAAAAAATGACAACTTTTTTATTGATGTAAAATATGTCAGTATTGAACACGAGAAGCAAATGTGATATGGTGTGTCCGCTGAGTGATTAAAATATAAATCACAATGATGCTTTAAGAGTGAACAAAAGGCCAATGACAAATCCTGTTGTTGTCTGAACTCACTTGTTACCTTTTTTTTTTTTTTAAAAAAAAAAGGATCTCAATTGAATAACATAGCTGAATATCACTGATTTGTTTGTTTTCTTCGATTCTTTGGAACTATTTCAAATAAATTCAGATTTTGTTTGCACTGGGTCTCGCTTTGAAGATCATGTTTCCTGGAATGTTTTCAGTTGCTTCCAAACAGTCGTGATTGTTACATCAGCATTAGAATGTTCAGTTAAGATATTCAGAATATGTGTGATCTTACACCATAAAGGGTTAACGTGCAGTAGTAGCAAAGCGCATTGCTAAGACATGATTACATAAACATGAGAGGCTTACGGCAGTCATATTCAGGACAGCAGCTTCCTTTTGGGGTAGTTACTATTGGCTGGAACCCTTCGGAGCAGGTGTGGCTTGTCTGTGGGCATGTGTCCACATCACATTCTGTGTGAGAAGAAGAGCAAAGCGTTGAGACGAAACGGCAGATTGCACTGGCAGACTGATGCCTGATTTCTCAACACTGACAGAGGGGCATAAGAGAACGCGGTGTTGGGAAATGTCATCCTTGAAAAATCCTAAATACTTTCTGTGAAATGTCTTAATGCTTTCATCTATTTTTAGAGGTCACCCATTTCCAGACTGTGATACCAGGATCTCATTCCAATCTGAAATAAGCTTGCTTCCTCATGTTCACTAGTCCTCTATTAGAGGGGGAATCCCCAAAGTTACTCAGCTGTAAGATGAAGACCAACACTAGAGGTGCCATTCCAATTTAAGCGAGTTGAGGGAGGGTCTATGGTCCCTCAAGCCCTGTGGAATCTCCTTCCAAGGGAACCACAAAATGCATCTTTTCAAGTGGTGAAATAGCCCACAATGCTTGGCATTGCACCCACGCTTTCATTAATTCTGGCTACTTCCCTGTGGGCCCACAATGTCAGTATTTCAAAAAATCCTATACGTAGCATGCTAATATTTGCTACCATGTTAATTAACTTAAAACAAAAAATTCTGGATAAATGATCTGAATTGGCACACTAGTTGACCTTTGCATTATAGTACTTTGATTTTAATGTTGGTTAGTAGCTACAACAAATTTTATATGCCTTGCTCACAGTTGGCCGACTACTTTTTGTATATTCTAAATAAATGTTTTTTTTCCGGTATGAATGAATTTACAGTAATTATTTTTATATCAGGACACCATTTCTCATATTTTCTTCCCAAATACTGTCGGGTATATTCCTCCAAAATATTTGGAACCCCATCAATAGGGGAAAAACATAGGTTGATGGGGGTATATTTGCTTTGAGGGTCAGTAGAGAGATTTCACATTACAACACTCAAGCCAGCAATTCCACGGCAACCATTATATTCTTTCTATTGCTGATGCTGGTGGATATCCAAATGCAGAGCAGCAGAAAGCTGGTCCAGTTGAAACATCTCAACACCTCCCCTAGCTCACTGGCTTGGGAAGGGCTCCCTCACATTATGTTTAAACATCACTCCATTGGATGGTGAAGAAGCGAAGGCAGCATTTTCCGTTTCCAGTGGAATTATGGGACACAGCCTATGCCTGAATAAATGAGCATACATCATTCCCTGGTTCACTTACCATGTGACCAGACCCAGACGAATAACTGCACACCCTTCCTCATTCACTTACCACATGTGAACTTCTCGCAGCAGTCCACAATCTCGACCATGGGCACCTGACCAGCCTTCTCGCAGGTTTTGTTTGACTTGATTGAACACTCCACAGGTTTACAGAGGGGAGTGGTGGAGTCCATGGGACACTCACACTCCTGGCAGTTGCTTCTCCACTTCTCGCCTGGCTGCATGGCAAACAGAACAGGTCCGGGCATGTTTAAAACATATCATACAGCCTTTTGATTTCTCCAGATTTATTTTCCAACTTTGATTAAATGCATTGGCCATGTATTGCACAAGCCTGTGAAAGCTTTTGCAGTCTCCAGCGTTGGTCAGATTACGCTAATACATTATCCTTGGTAACCAGAATTATGAATCGTAAAATGTCCCAAGATGTGTTACCATAGAAATAGTGACAGGGAATTTTATGAGTCGTATGTAAAGGTATTACCTGTTTGGTCGTGTCATTAGGCCCCAAGCAGTCTGACAAAACAAAAAGGACATGAATGAGGGCAAAAACAAATCTCAAGTACATTTTTTCCAAGAGATTTTATTCATCTAGTAGTCGCTATTAGGCAGAATGACTTACAATATCAGAGGATATAAGCACATTTACATGATTAAGGGTGATTCGAGTGAGCTTATTTAATGTTCATGAAGACTTACATTGACATTCATACTGGAAGCAGCATCCAGACTCATCATAGACCTTAACTGGGGAATGTCCGTTCTCACAAACGACTGATTTCACTGGCTCACACTCCTTTGGCGTCAAGACAGCAGAACCGTGGGTGCATGTTGCTTTGGTACAGTTGTCAACACTCCAAGATTCACCATTCTACCATGGTAAAATAATCAGTACAGTTACACACATTACACTCAATACACATGGTCCTCAATACAAATGATGAGGAAAGTATAGCCTGTGATTGAAGAAGACAGTGATTAGGTTCATTAATGTTTCAATGTAAGTAATTACTGTGGGCTGTATTTACAAAGCCTGATTATCTATCCAGTGTCTATTTCAGGGTGGTACGTGTGACAGGCGAGTGCTAATAATAATATTAGCCCCCTATCCACTGTGGGCCAAAAGCATAGGAACTTAAGCCCAGGAACTCAAGTCTGGAACCAAAGTGATGGGGCTATAGTTCTCACAGCATTTCCACTGGGATTCAGCCAGGCCCAACTGTAACCGTGGCAATGAACCTGAACTTAATTTTTTCAGGTCATAAAGGCAAAACAATAACAATAGAGCCAATTCAGATTGTGTGGTTTACTTTGCTTCTTTTTACAATGTGGGAGTTTTTGAAAGCGAAGAGGATCGGTAAGATCAGTACCAGTAGCTTACTGTGTTTCTCAGCAGCTTGCCAAGAGATTTAGCAATAAATAGATGAATAAAAGTTACACGATTCCTGTCATGGAGCACATATTAGCTGTAATACTGTAGCTTCATATTTTTTATGCAGCAGAGGTACACTCCGATAGGAATAATAATAATAATTCCAGTATGTTCAATTAAGTGTTTATGATTTACACTAGTATTTGAATTATTGAAATGCTACATATGCTATGGGTGGGGATATGGCTTGTAGCATAACATATATAGTTGGAGGGTGGTTTTAACTGGAAACCTGTACACAAAGCTAACTTATTGCTATACTGGCTAACTGAAGCGGAGGTGCCGTGTGGGAAACAATCTGCGCAAATAGCTGAGTGCCCTATCGGATCACAGTGGTTAGTTATAAAACTTAATAATATGCCATTAGGCATCTCATTTTTAACATGTATGCATGGTAAACATTTTATGTTCATAGGCAGAGTTTGTGAATATGGGTGCGCATTAAGGACATAATTTGCTAAAGGTCAGTAATTATTTTAATAGCTTTTGTTCATTTAGCAATGATTGATTACCTTTCTTGGAGGATCGAAGTGGTCACAGTCTGGCACCAATGTCGTAGTTTCAGGGCTGGTAGTTGTTACAATAGTTGTTGTTTCGGTTTTGGCTGTAGAAGATGGTGTACTAGCTGGAATGGTGGTCTTCTCAATGGTTGTCGAAACGGGTGGTGAAACAGTCGTATGACAGGGTTTTGACTTCTTCTCAATTTCACATGTTGCATTGCAGTAAGCAGTGAAGCACCAGCCTTCACCGTCAGTTTCATTATATATTATTGATCCTGAGGGTGAAAAGGTAAGGGCCATGAGGGATTAGTGTCCATGTGAAAATCAAACTCAGCATGAATGTGTCTGTACAGGCAGTATTATTTAGGTCACAAAATAATAGAATAACGGAAATGGAAGGGTGAATATATTCAAGGACAACACGTATAAGTAAAGGTGATTAGGATAATTTATGAACATAACTTATGAAATGAATATATCGATTAAAATGGCTGCAAAGGGAGAAATAAGGTCATATGAACAAAACTAAAATTGTAAGAATTTTAGAGAAAATTTTATAGACCTTTAGGTAAGTACTGCTGATAGTGCTGGTGAGAGAAATATCAAGACTGTACCTACCCCGTGGATAATCCTCATATTTATATGTGCAAACACATTCAAGAGTAGTTGATATTGGAATGCTAGTTGATGTCTTGACAACAACAGGCCCTGTTGAATATTTAGGCGTTGCAGTTGTAGTGCCTGTGACAACCAGCACTGTCGTTGTACTGGCTGAAGTTGTAGTAACTGTTTGAGATGTTGTAGGTTTTACTTCTGTTGTTGTAGGTGGCACAATTGTTGTCTCCGTGCTAGTGGATGGTCTTGATGATGTCACAACAGGAGAAGTGGAAGTCTCAGGTGGTACTACTGGTGTAGTGACTTCTGCTTTTGTTGTTGAACTTGTGATTTCTGAAATTGGAGTTGTGGATGATGTTTCTATGATAGGACCAGTGGTTGTCTCTGTTGGTGGCTTTGTTGTTTCAGTCTCAATTTTCTCTGTTGTGGATGGTTTTTCAGTGGTTGTAGGAGCTGTCTGAGACGTTGTAGGTTTTACCTCTGTTGTTGTAGGTGGCACAATTGTTGTCTCCGTGCTAGTGGATGGTCTTGATGATGTCACAACAGGAGAAGTGGAAGTCTCAGGTGGTACTACTGGTGTAGTGACTTCTGCTTTTGTTGTTGAACTTGTGATTTCTGAAATTGGAGTTGTGGATGATGTTTCTATGATAGGACCAGTGGTTGTCTTTGTTGGTGGCTTTGTTGTTTCAGTCTCAATTTTCTCTGTTGTGGATGATTTTTCAGTGGTTGTAGGAGCTGTCTGAGACGTTGTAGGTTTTACCTCTGTTGTTGTAGGTGGCACAATTGTTGTCTCCGTGCTAGTGGATGGTCTTGATGATGTCACAGCAGGAGAAGTGGAAGTCTCAGGTGGTACTACTGGTGTAGTGACTTCTGCTTTTGTTGTTGAACTTGTGATTTCTGAAATTGGAGTTGTGGATGATGTTTCTATGATAGGACCAGTGGTTGTCCCTGTTGGTGGCTTTGTTGTTTCAGTCTCAATTTTCTCTGTTGTGGATGGTTTTTCAGTGGTTGTAGGAGCTGTCTGAGACGTTGTAGGTTTTACCTCTGTTGTTGTAGGTGGCACAATTGTTGTCTCCGTGCTAGTGGATGGTCTTGATGATGTCACAACAGGAGAAGTGGAAGTCTCAGGTGGTACTACTGGTGTAGTGACTTCTGCTTTTGTTGTTGAACTTGTGATTTCTGAAATTGGAGTTGTGGATGATGTTTCTATGATATGACCAGTGGTTGTCTCTGTTGGTGGCTTTGTTGTTCCAGTCTCAATTTTCTCTGTTGTGGATGGTTTTTCAGTGGTTGTAGGAGCTGTCTGAGACGTTGTAGGTTTTACCTCTGTTGTTGTAGGTGGCACAATTGTTGTCTCCGTGCTAGTGGATGGTCTTGATGATGTCACAACAGGAGAAGTGGAAGTCTCAGGTGGTACTACTGGTGTAGTGACTTCTGCTTTTGTTGTTGAACTTGTGATTTCTGAAATTGGAGTTGTGGATGATGTTTCTATGATAGGACCAGTGGTTGTCCCTGTTGGTGGCTTTGTTGTTTCAGTCTCAATTTTCTCTGTTGTGGATGGTTTTTCAGATGTTGTAGGAGCTGTCTGAGACGTTGTAGGTTTTACCTCTGTTGTTGTAGGTGGCACAATTGTTGTCTCCGTGCTAGTGGATGGTCTTGATGATGTCACAACAGGAGAAGTGGATGTCTCAGGTGGTACTACTGGTGTAGTGACTTCTGCTTTTGTTGTTGAACTTGTGATTTCTGAAATTGGAGTTGTGGATGATGTTTCTATGATAGGACCAGTGGTTGTCCCTGTTGGTGGCTTTGTTGTTTCAGTCTCAATTTTCTCTGTTGTGGATGGTTTTTCAGTGGTTGTAGGAGCTGTCTGAGACGTTGTAGGTTTTACTTCTGTTGTTGTAGGTGGCACAATTGTTGTCTCCGTGCTAGTGGATGGTCTTGATGATGTCACAACAGGAGAAGTGGAAGTCTCAGGTGGTACTACTGGTGTAGTGACTTCTGCTTTTGTTGTTGAACTTGTGATTTCTGAAATTGGAGTTGTGGATGATGTTTCTATGATAGGACCAGTGGTTGTCTCTGTTGGTGGCTTTGTTGTTTCAGTCTCAATTTTCTCTGTTGTGGATGGTTTTTCAGTGGTTGTAGGAGCTGTCTGAGACGTTGTAGGTTTTACCTCTGTTGTTGTAGGTGGCACAATTGTTGTCTCCGTGCTAGTGGATGGTCTTGATGATGTCACAACAGGAGAAGTGGAAGTCTCAGGTGGTACTACTGGTGTAGTGACTTCTGCTTTTGTTGTTGAACTTGTGATTTCTGAAATTGGAGTTGTGGATGATGTTTCTATGATAGGACCAGTGGTTGTCTCTGTTGGTGGCTTTGTTGTTCCAGTCTCAATTTTCTCTGTTGTGGATGGTTTTTCAGTGGTTGTAGGAGCTGTCTGAGACGTTGTAGGTTTTACCTCTGTTGTTGTAGGTGGCACAATTGTTGTCTCCGTGCTAGTGGATGGTCTTGATGATGTCACAACAGGAGAAGTGGAAGTCTCAGGTGGTACTACTGGTGTAGTGACTTCTGCTTTTGTTGTTGAACTTGTGATTTCTGAAATTGGAGTTGTGGATGATGTTTCTATGATAGGACCAGTGGTTGTCCCTGTTGGTGGCTTTGTTGTTTCAGTCTCAATTTTCTCTGTTGTGGATGGTTTTTCAGTGGTTGTAGGAGCTGTCTGAGACGTTGTAGGTTTTACCTCTGTTGTTGTAGGTGGCACAATTGTTGTCTCCGTGCTAGTGGATGGTCTTGATGATGTCACAGCAGGAGAAGTGGAAGTCTCAGGTGGTACTACTGGTGTAGTGACTTCTGCTTTTGTTGTTGAACTTGTGATTTCTGAAATTGGAGTTGTGGATGATGTTTCTATGATAGGACCAGTGGTTGTCTCTGTTGGTGGCTTTGTTGTTTCAGTCTCAATTTTCTCTGTTGTGGATGGTTTTTCAGTGGTTGTAGGAGCTGTCTGAGACGTTGTAGGTTTTACCTTCTGTTGTTGTAGGTGGCACAATTGTTGTCTCCGTGCTAGTGGATGGTCTTGATGATGTCACAACAGGAGAAGTGGAAGTCTCAGGTGGTACTACTGGTGTAGTGACTTCTGCTTTTGTTGTTGAACTTGTGATTTCTGAAATTTGAGTTGTGGATGATGTTTCTATGATAGGACCAGTGGTTGTCCCTGTTGGTGGCTTTGTTGTTCCAGTCTCAATTTTCTCTGTTGTGGATGGTTTTTCAGTGGTTGTAGGAGCTGTCTGAGACGTTGTAGGTTTTACCTCTGTTGTTGTAGGTGGCACAATTGTTGTCTCCGTGCTAGTGGATGGTCTTGATGATGTCACAACAGGAGAAGTGGAAGTCTCAGGTGGTACTACTGGTGTAGTGACTTCTGCTTTTGTTGTTGAACTTGTGATTTCTGAAATTGGAGTTGTGGATGATGTTTCTATGATAGGACCAGTGGTTGTCTCTGTTGGTGGCTTTGTTGTTCAGTCTCAATTTTCTCTGTTGTGGATGGTTTTTCAGTGGTTGTAGGAGCTGTCTGAGACGTTGTAGGTTTTACCTTCTGTTGTTGTAGGTGGCACAATTGTTGTCTCCGTGCTAGTGGATGGTCTTGATGATGTCACAACAGGAGAAGTGGAAGTCTCAGGTGGTACTACTGGTGTAGTGACTTCTGCTTTTGTTGTTGAACTTGTGATTTCTGAAATTGGAGTTGTGGATGATGTTTCTATGATAGGACCAGTGGTTGTCTCTGTTGGTGGCTTTGTTGTTCCAGTCTCAATTTTCTCTGTTGTGGATGGTTTTTCAGTGGTTGTAGGAGCTGTCTGAGACGTTGTAGGTTTTACTTCTGTTGTTGTAGGTGGCACAATTGTTGTCTCCGTGCTAGTGGATGGTCTTGATGATGTCACAACAGGAGAAGTGGAAGTCTCAGGTGGTACTACTGGTGTAGTGACTTCTGCTTTTGTTGTTGAACTTGTGATTTCTGAAATTGGAGTTGTGGATGATGTTTCTATGATAGGACCAGTGGTTGTCTCTGTTGGTGGCTTTGTTGTTTCAGTCTCAATTTTCTCTGTTGTGGATGGTTTTTCAGTGGTTGTAGGAGCTGTCTGAGACGTTGTAGGTTTTACCTTCTGTTGTTGTAGGTGGCACAATTGTTGTCTCCGTGCTAGTGGATGGTCTTGATGATGTCACAACAGGAGAAGTGGAAGTCTCAGGTGGTACTACTGGTGTAGTGACTTCTGCTTTTGTTGTTGAACTTGTGATTTCTGAAATTGGAGTTGTGGATGATGTTTCTATGATAGGACCAGTGGTTGTCTCTGTTGGTGGCTTTGTTGTTCCAGTCTCAATTTTCTCTGTTGTGGATGGTTTTTCAGTGGTTGTAGGAGCTGTCTGAGACGTTGTAGGTTTTACTTCTGTTGTTGTAGGTGGCACAATTGTTGTCTCCGTGCTAGTGGATGGTCTTGATGATGTCACAACAGGAGAAGTGGAAGTCTCAGGTGGTACTACTGGTGTAGTGACTTCTGCTTTTGTTGTTGAACTTGTGATTTCTGAAATTGGAGTTGTGGATGATGTTTCTATGATAGGACCAGTGGTTGTCCCTGTTGGTGGCTTTGTTGTTCCAGTCTCAATTTTCTCTGTTGTGGATGGTTTTTCAGTGGTTGTAGGAGCTGTCTGAGACGTTGTAGGTTTTACCTCTGTTGTTGTAGGTGGCACAATTGTTGTCTCCGTGCTAGTGGATGGTCTTGATGATGTCACAACAGGAGAAGTGGAAGTCTCAGGTGGTACTACTGGTGTAGTGACTTCTGCTTTTGTTGTTGAACTTGTGATTTCTGAAATTGGAGTTGTGGATGATGTTTCTATGACAGGACCAGTAGTTGCCTCCTTTGGTGGCTTTGTTGTTCCAGTCTCAATTTTCTCTGTTGTGGATGGTTTTTCAGTGGTTGTAGGAGCTGTCTGAGACGTTGTAGGTTTTACTTCTGTTGTTGTAGGTGGCACAATTGTTGTCTCCGTGCTAGTGGATGGTCTTGATGATGTCACAACAGGAGAAGTGGAAGTCTCAGGTGGTACTACTGGTGTAGTGACTTCTGCTTTTGTTGTTGAACTTGTGATTTCTGAAATTGGAGTTGTGGATGATGTTTCTATGATAGGACCAGTGGTTGTCTCTGTTGGTGGCTTTGTTGTTCAGTCTCAATTTTCTCTGTTGTGGATGGTTTTTCAGTGGTTGTAGGAGCTGTCTGAGACGTTGTAGGTTTTACCTCTGTTGTTGTAGGTGGCACAATTGTTGTCTCCGTGCTAGTGGATGGTCTTGATGATGTCACAACAGGAGAAGTGGAAGTCTCAGGTGGTACTACTGGTGTAGTGACTTCTGCTTTTGTTGTTGAACTTGTGATTTCTGAAATTGGAGTTGTGGATGATGTTTCTATGATAGGACCAGTGGTTGTCTCTGTTGGTGGCTTTGTTGTTTCAGTCTCAATTTTCTCTGTTGTGGATGGTTTTTCAGTGGTTGTAGGAGCTGTCTGAGACGTTGTAGGTTTTACCTCTGTTGTTGTAGGTGGCACAATTGTTGTCTCCGTGCTAGTGGATGGTCTTGATGATGTCACAACAGGAGAAGTGGAAGTCTCAGGTGGTACTACTGGTGTAGTGACTTCTGCTTTTGTTGTTGAACTTGTGATTTCTGAAATTGGAGTTGTGGATGATGTTTCTATGATAGGACCAGTGGTTGTCTCTGTTGGTGGCTTTGTTGTTTCAGTCTCAATTTTCTCTGTTGTGGATGGTTTTTCAGTGGTTGTAGGAGCTGTCTGAGACGTTGTAGGTTTTACCTCTGTTGTTGTAGGTGGCACAATTGTTGTCCCTGTGCTAGTGGATGGTCTTGATGATGTCACAACAGGAGAAGTGGAAGTCTCAGGTGGTACTACTGGTGTAGTGACTTCTGCTTTTGTTGTTGAACTTGTGATTTCTGAAATTGGAGTTGTGGATGATGTTTCTATGATAGGACCAGTGGTTGTCTCTGTTGGTGGCTTTGTTGTTTCAGTCTCAATTTTCTCTGTTGTGGATGGTTTTTCAGTGGTTGTAGGAGCTGTCTGAGACGTTGTAGGTTTTACCTCTGTTGTTGTAGGTGGCACAATTGTTGTCTCCGTGCTAGTGGATGGTCTTGATGATGTCACAACAGGAGAAGTGGAAGTCTCAGGTGGTACTACTGGTGTAGTGACTTCTGCTTTTGTTGTTGAACTTGTGATTTCTGAAATTGGAGTTGTGGATGATGTTTCTATGATAGGACCAGTGGTTGTCTCTGTTGGTGGCTTTGTTGTTTCAGTCTCAATTTTCTCTGTTGTGGATGGTTTTTCAGTGGTTGTAGGAGCTGTCTGAGACGTTGTAGGTTTTACTTCTGTTGTTGTAGGTGGCACAATTGTTGTCTCCGTGCTAGTGGATGGTCTTGATGATGTCACAACAGGAGAAGTGGAAGTCTCAGGTGGTACTACTGGTGTAGTGACTTCTGCTTTTGTTGTTGAACTTGTGATTTCTGAAATTGGAGTTGTGGATGATGTTTCTATGATAGGACCAGTGGTTGTCTCTGTTGGTCGCTTTGTTGTTTCAGTCTCAATTTTCTCTGTTGTGGATGGTTTTTCAGTGGTTGTAGGAGCTGTCTGAGACGTTGTAGGTTTTACTTCTGTTGTTGTAGGTGGCACAATTGTTGTCTCCGTGCTAGTGGATGGTCTTGATGATGTCACAACAGGAGAAGTGGAAGTCTCAGGTGGTACTACTGGTGTAGTGACTTCTGCTTTTGTTGTTGAACTTGTGATTTCTGAAATTGGAGTTGTGGATGATGTTTCTATGATAGGACCAGTGGTTGTCTCTGTTGGTGGCTTTGTTGTTCCAGTCTCAATTTTCTCTGTTGTGGATGGTTTTTCAGTGGTTGTAGGAGCTGTCTGAGACGTTGTAGGTTTTACTTCTGTTGTTGTAGGTGGCACAATTGTTGTCTCCGTGCTAGTGGATGGTCTTGATGATGTCACAACAGGAGAAGTGGAAGTCTCAGGTGGTACTACTGGTGTAGTGACTTCTGCTTTTGTTGTTGAACTTGTGATTTCTGAAATTGGAGTTGTGGATGATGTTTCTATGATAGGACCAGTGGTTGTCTCTGTTGGTGGCTTTGTTGTTTCAGTCTCAATTCTCTCTGTTGTGGATGGTTTTTCAGTGGTTGTAGGAGCTGTCTGAGACGTTGTAGGTTTTACTTCTGTTGTTGTAGGTGGCACAATTGTTGTCTCCGTGCTAGTGGATGGTCTTGATGATGTCACAACAGGAGAAGTGGAAGTCTCAGGTGGTACTACTGGTGTAGTGACTTCTGCTTTTGTTGTTGAACTTGTGATTTCTGAAATTGGAGTTGTGGATGATGTTTCTATGATAGGACCAGTGGTTGTCTCTGTTGGTGGCTTTGTTGTTTCAGTCTCAATTTTCTCTGTTGTGGATGGTTTTTCAGTGGTTGTAGGAGCTGTCTGAGACGTTGTAGGTTTTACTTCTGTTGTTGTAGGTGGCACAATTGTTGTCTCCGTGCTAGTGGATGGTCTTGATGATGTCACAACAGGAGAAGTGGAAGTCTCAGGTGGTACTACTGGTGTAGTGACTTCTGCTTTTGTTGTTGAACTTGTGATTTCTGAAATTGGAGTTGTGGATGATGTTTCTATGATAGGACCAGTGGTTGTCTCTGTTGGTGGCTTTGTTGTTTCAGTCTCAATTTTCTCTGTTGTGGATGGTTTTTCAGGTGGTTGTAGGAGCTGTCTGAGACGTTGTAGGTTTTACCTCTGTTGTTGTAGGTGGCACAATTGTTGTCTCCGTGCTAGTGGATGGTCTTGATGATGTCACAACAGGAGAAGTGGAATGTCTCAGGTGGTACTACTGGTGTAGTGACTTCTGCTTTTGTGTTTGAACTTGTGATTTCTGAAATTGGAGTTGTGGATGATGTTTCTACTGATAGGACCAGTGGTTGTCCTCTGTTGGTGGCTTTGTGTTTCAGTCTCAATTTCTCTGTTGTGGATGGTTTTTCAGTGGTTGTAGGAGCTGTCTGAGACGTTGTAGGTTTTACCTCTGTTGTTGTAGGTGGCACAATTGTTGTCTCCGTGCTAGTGGATGGTCTTGATGATGTCACAACAGGAGAAGTGGAAGTCTCAGGTGGTACTACTGGTGTAGTGACTTCTGCTTTTGTTGTTGAACTTGTGATTTCTGAAATTGGAGTTGTGGATGATGTTTCTATGAGCCAAAATAAATCAAAGCTACTGCAGAATGATTGCTAGTACCAAGTGGCTTGATTACCTCTATGCTAAAGATTCTGTTGGGGTGATTACATAGCACCAGATCCAGAATTGATTTCCCTTTTTGTTGTCAACAGTTTGTCAATTTCCAGTGGAATTTTTTAACATGTAAATAACATTCTATTTGATTCTAAAATTCAGTAAAAAACCGCTAAAGCACTTTTGTAACGTATCACTATTATACAAAGACAAATTCATCTACAGTTTGTCATATGGTGAAATGGTACATTTCACACAATGTCAAGTGATGCTCTGATGCATCAATGGCTCAGCTTGCTCTGAATGTACCACAGTGCAAGCTGCAAGTTTACTTTACATTATGGTATTTCTCATGTTGCTCCTCTGATTGCCATTTGTCTCTATGCTGTGATGTTTGGAAGAGTTTTTCTTGCACATGCTGGTTGGGGCCAAATGTTCTATCGGCCTTGGGGCCCAGAACCAGATCCCTGTTGTTGTGAACCCAGGTTTGCTGCTCAGGGTCATATGAACACATTTTCATTGCGGCACAGGGCTTTTGCTTGTGTGGTTTGCTGTGACTCACGGCAGATTTGGGGAGTCCTCCAGGCGACGCAGACTCCAGCTTCGTTGCAGGCCTGCGCGTAAGACGCCACAGCCGTGCAGAAGCACTCACAGTCTCCCCCGCTGTCACACGCGCACGAGTCGCTCACGCACGCATCGTAGTACTGCCCAGGGTCCACCTTTCCAGAACAGTAAAGATTTTCTGCTTCAGCAAATCACTTTTTTCCATTTACACGCCATTTTATACCGTCAGAATTACTTTTCAAAGTATGGGAACATACTTTTAAAGCACATTTTTCATTGTACTCACATAGAAGTGGCTGTATAACCACAAGTGAATAACTCCAGATTCTGGATTTGAATCTAAATTAAGAACCAGTCTAGGACCGACCACTAAGTCTAGCTATGGCAGAGATTGATACAAACATCCTAAAATATATCTCATTCTAAAATATCTAAAAATAACTGTCTACATGTTTACAAACTACAAAAAAAATAAATAATGGAGGCCAAGATTGCGTTGCAGGTGGCACAGAGATTTAAACAATACACAATTCACAAAATGCAACCCATATAATATATGAAATACATATATGAAAAATAAACATTTAAAATGCAGCATATATATTTTTGAATGCTGCCTATCCTTGGAGTAGGGTAACTGTGGTTCGTGGACGTTGTACCTGTGAGTGGCAGGCACTGAACACTCTGCTGTTGATGATGCTACACTGCTTCTGGGCCCAGGATTGTCTGTAAGGGTTTGATGTGCAGGGGTCTTTTATGAGCTCTGCATCGGGGCAGGTGGGAGCCACCTTCCAGCTGTTTTCGCTACCACTGCCTGGCTCCTGGTGGTGAAGTCGTTGTTTCCGTTGCCATCGTAGTTTCCACACAGACCACAGACGCGGCCCTGGGGAAGAGATTAAATGCAAACATGCATCTTTGGCCTGGAGCACTGCAGCGCTAAACGCACACGTGTGTGTCAGGCCTGGAGCACTGCAACGATAAAGGGGTGCCTTTGCCTCCAATCAGAGTGATTAGGTTGTCCCCTAAACATATGTATAAATAAAAGTGTTCACCTGGAAGTGATTGCCCTGTCCTTTGAAAAATGTGGTGGACATGCAAGCATGCAAACACATCATCACATAGTGAGGTCACCTTGGTGACAAATTGATCAATCTCTTGTGACTTTCCATGAAAAATACTTACCTCAAATTTTCGGCCAAGTTTGATGAACATGCTGGTCTTTTGTCCCACATTAGGATCACACCATTGTTTGCCTCGACCACCAGATAAATCCCTATGGTTCTGATCTGGTAAGAAATCTCATTGCCGGTATCCCCTCTGTATCACTTGGTACTTTCCTTCAGCCCAGCACCAGCTCATTACTCTGAAAGAGAAATTACAACCATGCTAACAAAAATAGTTACTAGCTACAGTATCTATTTCTGGAACATTTTGGGGTGATTGTCCTTTCTGTTTGCAACAGAGATTTTCATTTGTGAAGTTTGGTTGACATTTGCAAACTTGAGGCACATATTTCTAAAAACAGAAGTAAATTTAAAAGTAACTATCTAAGTAACTTGTTGGCTGGTTACCTATTAACTGCTTACAGCAAATTTCTTTGATGCTTTATTAACAGGCATTTTACATTCTATTAACATGTCAGTCATGACAATATGATTAATTCCGATATGCACGTTAAATAGAGTCAATTTTGTAATTGTAATATCTTACCAAGTCATTTATTTGCACCTGACCCATTGTAGGCTTCTGGTTTAACTGTTCTGCTGTTTTACTAACGTCAGATACACCGGCCTGCAGTACATACCCCCAGATAGAGCTTGATGGCCTTAGAACAGGTGGTGCCAGTGGTTCCACAGGGTACGTTCTCAGTGACCACCCTGAAAGTTCCATTACTGCTCTTGCTGCAGTAATCCTGCGAAAGTTTCACATTTGGGTTTAAGTTCAGGAATATGCACATTTCTACATATGTGACATGTCTTGAAATGTGGTAGTGTAGATTAGTAACTAGAATTTGTAACTAGACCACAAATTTGCAGGTCTAAATTTTATGGCAGGGCACTGACAATGCATCCAACATCGAACTACTCAATTAGACAGCGTGAGTAATATCCAAACAGATATTGTGTTCAATTTGGTATTAAATAAAGATAAGAGTGATATTTATGTAGAGAAAAGATATAACCCAATATGCTTTCCCAAGCTACTTTTCTGTCTTTCTCCATGAGTACATTTAGCTAGCAGTTTGCCATTCCTCATAAGATGTACCTGAGTGAGGGTATATTCACACCCTCCACTGAATCTGAACCTTTTCTCATCAAAGGTGATGTAATTGCCATCTCCATATATGGCACAGGTCCCATGGCACTCATTAGACGTACACTCCCACTTGCTTTTCTTACAGGTGCTGAAACGATAACAGTAACAAAGGGATGAGATTTTTCGTGATTGGTCGGAAATGTGGTTTACCATGCCTATTCATCCCAAGGGCCAAAAGTATTTGGTTTTATTTAGTTTATTTTTTGTTTGGCTTAGCATACTCTTCTGCTAACAGCTGTCAAGGAGTTATAACACTCTGAGTGACATCCCTGAAATTATGATAATATGCATTTCGAAGAAACACTGATTTATAGCAGTATGTGTAGATCAGGCTTACCATGTATTGCAGGAAACTTTAATTTTGGACCCAGGCTGATATGGAATGCCGTTGTGGATACAGGGGCAGGCGTCCTCCTCTATACACCCCCCCTTCCCATCAGACACCAGTCCTTCAGGACATACGCAGCCTGAAATGCACTCCGTACTGATCTGTGGTGGAAAATCGCATCATCATCACGGGCACTTGCACACCTGTAAAAACGCTTTTATTTCATGGTTTTCCATGTGTAAGAGAACATTTCACACCCTTGTATAAGCATAGGTCCCCAGAAACTAATTGTTGTCAGTTGCACTCCAATACAGCAGAGGCCAGTAACGTCATTCTGCAAAACGGCTTTCGGCATAACCACTGCTGTATGTGCACTCTCTAATCTTTCTAATTGTGTCTGAATATAGAAAAATGGTAAATTATAAATGCTGGACTGATTGGCTTGCTAACTAGTACAGATTACAGGTTGAATAAGCATTGTCAGGCTATCATATGCTGCTTTTCTCAACATTTCAAGCAATTGAATGTGTTCTGTGAAACTGATTATTCATCAGCATCAGTTTAGGGCAAGGACAGAGCAGATCAGCTCATCGATATTTATGTACAGGTCAGCGTAATAGTTCGGGCAAAGTACCCTGCAGAGTGCAAAGTTAGTGGGTGTAGCGTTCCAGATCTTAGCCAATCTATAGGAAGGTAAGTAGCAAATACACTCCATGTTGAGTATGTTGTACTGTAAGTGCTGCTAGTTAGTCTGTTGGGAGGTAACTCACACACTCCATGCTGAGTGTATTGTACTGTAAGTAGTACTGGGTGGTCTGTAGTTGCTGGGTAGTCTATAGGAAGGTAAATGAGTAACTCACACACTCCATGTTGAGTGTATTGTACTGTAAATGCTGTTGGATGGTCTATAGCTACTGGGTTGTCTGTAGTAAGGTAAGTGAGTAACTGACACTCTCCATATTGAGTGTATTGTACTGTAAGTAGTACTGAGTAGTCTGTAGCTGCTGGGTTGTCTGTAAGAAGGTAAATTAGTAACTCACACACTCCATGTTGAGTGTATTGTACTGTAAATGCTGATGGGTGGTCTATAGCTCCCGGGTGGTCTGTAGGAAGGTAAGTGAGTAACTGACACTCTCCATATTGAGTGTATTGTACTGTAAGTAGTACTGAGTAGTCTGTAGCTGCTGGGTTGTCTGTAAGAAGGTAAATTAGTAACTCACACACTCCATGTTGAGTGTATTGTACTGTAAATGCTGATGGGTGGTCTATAGCTCCCGGGTGGTCTGTAGGAAGGTAAGTGCGTAACTCACACACTCCATGTTGAGTGTACTGCAGGTTTTCTGGCACTCGGACCCTTTGGTCCCTGATTTGGTCCCCTCGCAGTTGAAGAACACCATGGGTGCAAGGCAGGCCTCTGATGGAGATGCAGGATGGGCATTTCTGTGTTACTGTTTATTTCCTGCTTCTAAAAATTACTTGTCCCTTTCAAAATCAAGTCTTTATATTCAGTATTTGGCTGAATGTACTGTATTTACTCAGATGTTTAAATAGAGAATGAATTGTATTTAATTGCTAAACTGATATCAGATAAAAATTGAGATTGAAATTAGAGACTGAGATTTAATTATACTTACTTTTTATCTGTTGTTCAGCCCCAAAGCAACTCAGAGATCCTTTCTTGCAAGTGCTGCAAAATGGGGACAGTGTAAGATTGGCAAAACAAAGCCAATATTGCAATGCACTGAGAACAAGTGAAGCTATTTCTTCATTGTGCTGTTTTTCACTGGATTGAATTATATCAATAATCTATGATCCAGAGTGCACGGAATGTGTTCTGTTTCTGTCTGCACAATAAACACTGTGGTCACTTAGAAAGCCTGTGCTTATATAATTTGGAATACAGTATACACTGTATTGTATCGTATTTATTTGCTGATTGTTGACTTGTTAACTCACTAACACGCACAGAGAAACCCTGCTGTCACTAACACACACACAGAAACCCTACTACCACTAACACACATACAGTGGGTTTAGATGATGTTTGAAAAAGTCGATTTATTGTTTCAGTTCGGCTAAAACTGGACTTGTAAAGATCATGTAAAACCATGATGAACTGAAATCGTACAAAGTCAATTTTTTCAGAGTCGGACAAACATGCCTAGATAATGCAGTTGGGGATTGATTCACTAGGGCATTTATACGCTTAAATAGGCCAAAAATTGGCCTAGGCGTTCTGCACATGTTCCGTAATTTACATAGCAACTATACGCTCACAGTGGCCAAGCGGAATCGATAACATTTCAGAAAATATCTAACTTTACAAGATTTAATTCAATCTTCTACTGGGACTTTTGCTGTTTATTAAGGGTGTGACAGAAAATTTTGGTGCCGCTGACTATAATCAAATGTTTTTCACATTTACCGTTCGATTGAGCAAGTACCATTCAAAGTTAATTTTTATGGGTTAGTGCTGCCTGATTGTGCTAGCTACTTCACATTAACCTTGTATGGCGATCAATAAAGGCTGACAGCACAGTACCACTTCATTATTGTCACTTCTATCAGCACTGTAATGAACTAAAAAAAAGGTGACAAACGACCTTTTCTGTGAGAAGTACGTTGTCGAGCTCACGCGCATACACTGCTGGCGACATTCTAAAGCTCCGTTTTGCCCTCCCTAGTATCATGGCGAAAAAAACACATTTCTGGACGAACAAGGAGACCAACTCCATGGTATCGCAACTAAAGGAGTTAAATATACTAAAATACATGGATGGAAGAAAAACGCAGAATGGCGAACTATTAAAAAAAGTTGCGACAAAATTGGAGGAAGCAGGATTTATAAGAAGCTTTCGTCAGACACACCTCGGTCAATAAATCGATTTTTTCCGAGTCATATATATTGGGACAACGACAATAATCCAATTAAATCTCATCTTTGGCCAAATCGAGCTAGTAATATAGATCGATTTCAACTGTGCATGTAAACGCAGTGATAGAGAGACTCTACTGTCACTAACACACAGTGATGGCCCTACCATGTAGCCCCGTTCTTGATGATTGTCTCTCCTGGGGCAACCTCCACCCCCTTGTGGTAACAGGGACAGCTTCTGGGTGGGACACATAGGTTTTCTTGGTTCATGTAGGTTCCCGATTCGCAACCACAGCCGTCCACAGGTAAGAAGGCGACCTGGCAGGTGTAGTCAGGCTCACTGAGAGAGCGGCAGGTGCGCTTGCAGCTGGTCATGCTGTACTGAAACACCATTGAGCTTGGGCAGCTGGTGTATTTCTCTGAGAAAAGGAAAAGACAGAAAACCCCATTTTAGTATCGCTTAGCCTGATCTGTCCTGCTTCTCTTCGTCTGATGAAGTTTGACATACTGCAGGCAGTTTCTCTCCATCCTTTGAGTATGATGCCTTTGACGGCACAGGCGTAGACGTAGGAAGAGAGTGCAGCACACATGCAGTCTTCGCTCTTCTCGCAGTTGCAGCTGTCATGCATGCATTGCTGAGGACAAGAGGGAGTCCGCCATCAAAAAGAGCTCTCGGACAAATTTGCTATGTTGGACGGAAATTCAGCGACTAGGATAATGATCATGACCTCTTCAAAAATGACGACATCTAAATAATTATGTGTGTAATGACTTACTGCTTTGTAACTGTCTGGGCTTATCTCAGAATGACACTGGTAAAATGGTCCCTTTGGGTCTGTCAGGAAGGAGCACCAGTACTGGGCATATTGCTCTGTGGAAAGGTGAGACAGAAATGCATGAAAACATGGAACTAGGTTTCCTTTCTTTCGGTAAAATATCATCACAATGATTTAAAATACTATGTCACACACAGGGGCGACATAGCTCAGGAGGTAAGACCGATTGTCTGGCAGTCGGAGGGTTGCCGGTTCAAACCCCGCCCTGGGCATGTCGAAGTGTCCTTGAGCAAGACACCTAACCCCTAACTGCTCTGGCGAATGAGAGGCATCAATTGTAAAGCGCTTTGGATAAAAGCGCTATATAAATGCAGTCCATTTACATTTACATACATGCCAAACACATACACATTCTTCCTTTCCCTAAAGTGACAAATATGAGAATGAAGGACAGAAGTAGAGTTCCTGATGAGCTGTGGTGTTCATGTTGTCATAGTCAGGGAGTCACAATTATAGTGTACATGGTGTCAGTTAGGGTGTCAGAGTTCTAGTGTGCATGCTGTCATAGGAAGTTACAGTAAATATTGTCATGGGGAGTCACAGCTGTAGTTTGCTTGATGCCATAGTTACCATTCTCCACGCTAAGACCGCAGGGGTTCTCAAAGCTGCCCTTAACATCGGGGCAGTCCCCCCTAGCCTTCCAGGTGTTGGCGAATGCTGCTGCGGTGCCTTCCACCAGTCCACTCGTGGATTTGAAGTCATCTGATTGGATATTGTTAAAGTTTCCACAGACCTGAGGGAAGAAGGCACATGGTACTGGGCATGTGTCAAAATACCGTTCTCCCAGTCAGCCATCTGCCAGCCTCCAGTTCGGGTCATAACATTACATTACATTACATTACAGGCATTTGGCAGACGCTCTTATCCAGAGCGACGTACAACAAAGTGTATAACCATAACCAGGAACAAGTATGACGAAACCCCTAGAGAGAAGTACCGGTCCAAGTACAGTACTATGAGACTAACTGGAACGTTCTCAGGACTGGTGCACTGGAGTAAAGTTCCCTGCCAGACTCTGAGTTTTATACCCCCCAAGGATGCCAAAATCAAAGGCGGAAAAGGTGGGGTTGACAGGCACATTTGAATGTGTCAAGATGAAAAGTGACTGTGTTTAAGTAAGTGTGCATTCCCTCCCTGAACATTGACATTGACAGCCAGTGTTGACAGTTTTGTTCCACGTAAAAAGTCTGCAAACTTTGCCATTTTTAAACAGTTTTCATATAGTAATGTAGTTCATGTAAATTTTTATTAGAATTTTTATTTAAAGATTTTTTTTTTATTGTTCAGGTGCATCTATTGTCCAGATCTATTGTATTGCTTACATTATCTTTACATTAACTTAGTCAGTGATGTCATAATATTATGTTCTTCTCTCCTTTGAGATTACTGCTTCAGTCCCACTCATCTGTGAGAGGTTTAGCTGTATTGGATTGGTACATGGCTAATACATAAGCATATAGTAAAACGTAATGAAGTAAATAATTTGTAATTGCATAATCATATAGCACAAATACTGAGAGAACACAGTGATCTTTTCGCCTTCAACATACACAAACAAGCTTTAAATCAAAAATGATTATTTCATTTTTATCTATCAGTTGCTTTCAGAGTCCCAGGCAGCATGGCATCATAGCCAATTGCTCCATGATAGGTTGGCAGAGGAGGAAAATGGAAAAGCCAAGCTCACCAGTTTGGACTTCTAGAAATGTATCAGAGACAGAGAGAAAGAAAAATACACACTCACGAAAAACACATGCAATATTCTATCTTCTTCTTGTCCTTGGGAAGTTTGATGCCTGGAGCCTGACAGGTCCTGCTGGAGGGCCTAAGAATTTCATGGGGTACATGTTTCTAGTTATAAAAAAGAAAACTCTCCTCCTATGAATTCCTCCTGTTTTTTTGTTCGAGCAATAAGCTTTGAAACATAAGTTTTATTACTTGGCGACCAGAGGGGTCTACTCACCCATGCCTTAGGTTGTCTCTCTTTGGAGAGCTTACCCATCAATCGAGTAAGATCTTGTCTTCAACCGTCTTCTGCAATCTATTTTTTAGATGACAATATCATCATCTGCCAAGAACCCTTGTGGCAATTCTGGCCATTCCTGTATAATGTTGGGCTCCAACCTGACGGCTGCTATTGGGGTGGCCTTACACATTGGGTGAAAAGGCTTAAAGTAACGCTCATCAGCATCAGTATTATACAGATCAACAAGGGTCACTGCACAAGAACAGTGCCAGTCCCTCCCAGGCCATTTTTCAACCATCCAAACATATCCCAAGTCCAAGAAAGTGTGATGAATTCCCACAACCTCTTATCTTCATTTCATCTTCATTGTCAGGAATGTAAGTATAACATTCTTTACAAACCACAGCGCGTGTGCCACCCTGAGACGGCAGAACATAATTCAGAGCTGCTCGATTCTGGAAAATTATATTAAATGTCAGCAGTGACACTTCGTATTGCTTTGGCTGTACTGTTAGCTATAGATTCAATCAGCATAGCCAGTAGCTTAGACTCGGTTACTGTTCATCCTACTCCATATCCTGTAAACATAACAGAAGCAAATATTTTTAATATATCATTTTAATATCATTATTAATATTAATATCATTTTTGATATCTCAATTTAGATATATCTTGTACTGGATACAGGTTGCACGATGCACGATCACATACGATTATGGAATCACATATGCAACAAAAGCACACTTTTCCCCATGAATCTAGTTCCAGTCCCAGTATGTCATATAAAACCTGACGACATCAATAGCATGGCAGGGGGCATGTAATTATTATTCTTTGGCACAATAGAATAAGTGTAGTTGTTGTTTTCACATCCATGAGGTTCTCCTGGCATTTCATAGATCACTTGTTTAACATTTGTATCTGTGTCCTGGTGAAATTCATCTGTTGTTACATACGTGATATAAGAACACCAGTATAGTGAAATGGCCATCATTTCCACTCCATTGTGGGGATGTGGAACGCAAGCCCAGCAATAAGAAAAGTTTAATTTTTCTTCATATATGTCTTAGTTAATTGGTGATAATGTTTCAGAGTTGATAACTCTGTTCATCTCTTTGATTATCGTTATGCAATCCACCTCTGTCTTGGATTCCGTTAATGCCATGGAGGGGGTCTACAGTCGAGGCTAGCCAGCCCAGACCTCCTGCAAAGGATAGTGTGGAAATCCCCCACGTCAGCAGCAGAGCCAGCTGAATTTGAGCCAGCTTATGTGGAACTGCAGACTTAATTTAAACTGAAAAGGCTATTTGCTCGCAATATGAGTTTTCCTGTTTGTACTCCTGCTCTAATATGTAACCACTCTTGTTTAAACAGTTTAGAAGTGTGCCAACAAGCTCAGGTCCATCAATTCCCTGTATCTGTACAGCACAAAAATGGTTGTCACTCTCACCGTCAGAGTCAGTGTCACTATAAAGGCCTTCTTCAGCACGGTCAGTATAAAAATACAAGATATGTGACCACATTACATTAGTCAAAAACTGCATTTGTAAAGGTGATAAGCAACATATTTTAAAGGGTTTTTGGCTTAGTTCTTAAACATACACCAGCTGGCCAGGCTGGAGGCCAAAGCCTCCATTTCAGTTCTGCACCACACATCACCCCTGCAATCTTCTTGGGGGCACCTGTCATGAATTCACACGGGTTCTGGCTCAGCTCTCAATTGTGTGGGTTCATTTTGTTATATAGCAGCTACTTGGTCCCCTCTGTCTTTCCACACTGTGAGATTTGAGCAATGTTCTTTTGCTTTAAAACACTTTTACTTATCAATTCCTCTACCTCTCTCTATTTTATTTTTTTTTTTTTTTTTTGCACTTCTATACATGGGTGTATTTTCAACTTTAAAGGTGGGGGGTATATGGCGTTTTTTTTTTTCTTTCTTTATTTGATGACTGTGAGCCTTAATTAGTAAAAGTTTAGTAGGTGTGATGATATCACCTGACCTTCCCTTCTTCCCAGAAGATCACAGCAGCTATTGAATCGAAGTGGATGTTACAAATTATAATAACACTAAAATAAACGTTTAAAAATTGATAAGAGAAGAAAATCAATCATTAATTGATCACCATTGGTTTTTAATTTGGGCTTTTTTTGGTCCTCCAGAACTCCAGAAGAGAGGTTATACATTCTAATCACAATGCAAGCACAACCTGTGTTTTCCAAAGAAAAACTGTATTTGCAGGTCAGTCACACGGTCTTAAAATTATAAGTGTAGGTCAGTTCAGATTGTTAATATAGACATGTCATTGGAAAGAATCAACAGCTAAATTTTTATTATGACTGTTTGTTTCCTTTCCCTTCACTTACAAAAAAATGTTTGGATGTCCTGCCCTGTTTTCTGCAATTTTGGTGGTTTTATCTTCACAAGTCTCGCTATTAATACCGTATCTGATCACAGAAGCGGGTTGACTTTACAACGTTACATGACGTAGCTACTAGCCGGTTAACTGTTAGAATGAGAGCGTGAGAGTGAGAGGAGGGAGAATATTTCCCCTGTGGTTTTTTTTTTTTTTTTTTTTAAATAGTGGGGACACAAAAACAACCATCTGTAAAAGTACATATTGCCACATAATCTAAATTCGTATAGGTGTCCCACATTTCAAAAAATGAAAAATGAAAAAATCCTCCACTTACACCGGAACTCCTCCAGAGCAAAAGCAATTTTTACGGATATCGTACTTAAGTTTGGTCTTTTTACCATGACCACACATTAGACATGCTGCATAATGTCCATTAAACTACATTAAATTAGACATTGAGTCAAATAATCTGTACATGGATTGACCGCTGTGCAGTCTCCCTACACTTGTGTTACACATACAGAGGTAGTCCCAATTGTGTAATTAAAGGTAAATTCAACCAGGCTACAACAGTTGCTGCAAACGCAGACGCGCGCTCTCGAACCCTCTAGCACTGAACACACCCATACAGTCCACACACCCCTCATAAGCACACAATATCAGTCTCCAAGACACTCAAACTCTTCACATCGTGTACAAACGTTTTTGCTTCTTTTGAAGGCAAAACTCAACCATATCATATCAACCATAACGTTCCGCCATTAATCGAAATATACTAAAGTTAACCACCAGAGGGAGTCAGCTGCCCAGAAACGTACTTCGCCCTACATGCTAAAATAGCTTTAAAATGGATAAATATGGGGATAAAAAGCGTTTCATCCGGCGATTATCTTTCAATACGTTATAGAAAAACATTTTTTGTGGTTTGGGGTACGGTATTTATTACGTTTGGAAATATTAACGTAGCTATAATTGTAGATTACAATAACACAGCCGAATCTCAGTGAACTATTTGCTTCGGCCCAACGTTGGCACATTAGGAATTTTGGCCAACGGTAATTGTTGGCTGGACCGCAACAGCCGGGCCAGCCCTACAAACGCGAATGTCTGTGACTGAGCGATGATGGTACACCATTGGTCGGCCGAGTTATGAAGTTACACCATTGGTCGGCCGGATCACGTGTGTTAGGTCCAGCCATTACATACTAGGTTTTAACCTGGTCTTGTTGCTCAACAACCGTGATGGCCGGACGTCTGACTGGAATGCTAACTACAAGGTGGCCCAACCATTTACCTCCTCAACCATTTACCTCCTGGTCCAACGTTACTACCCAACAGTAATGTCAATTGGTTCCCCACTATAAATAGGGTGAATTCAGGTAATCTGCAACATCAGGTAATGTGGGACTGCTATGCTTTGATATGTTTATTTCCTGCTTTGTGAAAAGTCAATCGAAATAATTGTTACTAAATTCGTGCAGTGAAACCACAGACCTCAGACCTTCTACAAAGGATAGTATCACAATCCCCCATGTCGGCTGCAGAACCTGGTGACTCTGAGCCAGCTTATTTGGAACAGTCTACCTTTCTCGGTTTAAATTATTTGCTCGCAATACAAGTTTTCCTGTTTGTACTCCTGCTCTAAAATGTAACCACATCTTATCTTGTTTAAACAGTGCAGTTGTGCCAACGAGCTCAGGTCTGTCAATTCCCCTTTATCTGTACAGCCCAAAATGGTCGTTGTCACTGTCACTGTCAGAGTCGCTGTCTCTGTGTTGGTGATAAAAGTGTTCTTCTTAAACACAGTCAGTATAAAAATATTTGTCATCATATTATATTAGTCAAACTAGAAATACCGCCTCGCGGTTGTACGCCTCCGCCAACCAGTAGCCAGTTTGGATATAAAATGCCATCACTTCATCATTTTATCCTATTAGATATTTGTGTGAAACTTTGTCATAATTATGAATTCTAGAGTTATGGTCAAAAACGTGTTTTGTGAGGTCACAGTGACCTTGACCTTTGACCACCAAAATCTAATCAAACGTCCAAGTGGATGTTTGTGCCAAATTTGAAGAAATTTCCTCAAAGCATTCCTGAGATATCGCGTTCACGAGAATCGGGATGGACGGACGGACGGACAACCCAAAAACATAATGCCTCCGGCCACGGCTGTGCCGTCACAGAGGCATAAAAACAGAATTTGAAAAGGCCATAAACAAGGTATTTCAACGGGTTCTTGGTTTGGTTCTTAACATACACCTGCTGGCCAGGCTGGAGGTGAACCATGCTATCTGGCTATAATTTCTCTAGGTCATCTGCTTCTCTTTTTGGCCCCGCCATAGGCGGGGCCTAAAAGTTTCAGTTAAACTCACACAATAATTTGTTAAAACTCCCAATTCAGTTTCCCTGGAATCTTCATATGGGCACCTGCCATGAATTCAAAGGGTAAAGGTTAGTGGGTTCTGTCAATGCCAACGTCCAGTTCCTGTTAAAAACAGAGGAAAGATGTTCTGTTAATCCCTAGTACACTGGTGTTACAAAAAAAGTTTATTTTTTATTTTTTAGAGCACCTACTTAATCCCCTCTTTCTTTTCTCCCTGTGATCTGAGTGATGTACTTGCACTTTGTGCCACTTTATGTATGAGTTTTAATACATGTCATACTTATCAGTTCCTCTTTATGTCTTAAACCTGTCACATATTTATTAAGACAAACTTTCACCTTTTCATCCTAATCTGACTCGCGCTCTTTTATGACTCTTGTAGTGTTTAACATTTAGGTCTTTTTTTTTTGGATGGGCAGAGGACATAAATTCTGCCCGTGCTTCCTTATTGCTGGTGTAATCTGGTGTAGTGCATGTGTGCTTCCATCTTTGTCAACGGGTTTAACATAGGATCTAAAGCCGTTTCTGCTTGAGAAAATAACATTTTGTTTTAGATTTTGCTTAATGCAGTATTTTTGTACCTTGATTCTTATAGGTGTCCCAAATTAAAATATTTCCAAATTCAACAGTTCCTCTTATGGATGTCGTACTTGGGTTTGGTTGTTTCACCTGACTGCACATTAGACATGCTGTACAGTGTTCATTAAACTGCATTAATTCAGACACCAAGTGAAATAAGTAGATTGACTGAACACTGCACAGCCCTCTACACTCATGTTACACATTCAGAGGTAGATTCAGCAAGGCTATAACAGGTTGTCACCAACACAGGCGCACATGTTCGAACGCTAGCAGCCTCAGACAGACCATACAGACCACACCACTCATACATGCACAATGCCAAGACACTCGCACTCTTCACACTGTGTACAAAGGTTTTTAATGTAATGTAATGCAGATATATTACGCTACTGTTAATTTTTGACAACAGATCATTAACATAAGCGGAGACTATTGCAGACCTATTTTCTTTATTTGGGTAAAGGAAAACATAGGATGGTGGCTTATTTATTTGTTTGGGAACAGTTTTTTAAGAAACTGCCTAATGCTGCTCATCATATTCCAGGTCTTTTCGTTCTATCCCTTTATTTGCTTCTTTAAGTTACATTTTGCATTTCTGTTGTTTCTGGGGTGATTTTTTTTAAATAACACCCATTGTTACACTTAAAATAATATTTTGGCCTAATACTCACAATTTATGCATTTGAAATGCATTTAAAATTTCCATCCACTTAGACTAAGTAATCGTAAGGACATTGTTGAGACAGGGTCCCACTACCATTAGATCACAGCACATGAAAGAGGTGAATCCACAACTGTTGCTGCAAGTTGGACAAGGAGTGTAGCACAGTGGGTAAGGCACTGGGCTTGTAACCGAAAGGTCGCAGGTTCGATTCCTGGGTGAGGACACTGCCGTTGTACCCTTGAGCAAGGTACTTAACCAGAATTGCTTCAGTATATATCCAGCTGTATAAATGGATACAATGTAAATGCTGTGTAAAAGTTGTGTAAGTCGCTCTGGATAAGAGCGTCTGCTAAATGCCTGTAATGTAAAGTCTTAACGCCTCTGGGGAACACGACCCAGTGCTCATCATGCTCAAGGCAAAAGGGCTGAGAGCAGATTGGCTATTTGGGGAACCAACAATCACCATAGTCAGAGTTTCAGATAATGGATGGGTAAACTCTGACCTCGTCCTTGAGTGGGGAAAACAGATTGTCTCCATTTTTACCGAAAGATCCTCCACGTCCACATTTGCTACTTCCGGATGGGCACAGCAGTCATGTCTTCAATCTAGAATTTGCCACTCTTATGAAGACCCAAAATGTGCACGTGGTGTGCTTCCCTCCCCATACCACACACATTCTCCAACCAGCAGACAGGCCCATCTCCAGAAGTTCAAAATACCATTGGAACTTGGGTGGCCGAGCCATCGCCAGACCTGCACCTGCTTTTTCTGCTTTTCCTGTGCATGAATCTAAGTTGCTTTCGTTTGTTGTTAATAAATGAGCGCAGTGGCTCAAAAGCGACATCCCCCCGGTTTGTCTCTTGCTGTAATCCGTACATTCCATCCATCCATCCATCCATCCATTCATTATCTATATTTCTGCTTGTCTTGGTCAGGATCCGGGAGGGATTGGAGGGGGGACGTTTTAGGTGAGAGGCAGGAATACACCCTTGGCAGGTTGCCAGTATATCGCAGGGCACTCATACCTCATACCTATGGGCAATTTAGAGCCACTTGGATGTCTTTGGACTGAACCCGGAGTGCCCGAACGAAACCCACGCAGACGCAGGGAGAACATGCGAACTCCACACAGAAAGGCCCAGGCTGTCAGACGACAGTTCTACCCACTGCACCACCGTGCCACCAGGAATACATACAGTATTATTCAAGTAGCCTGCTTGTTGCGCCCTTCTTTGTTGAATAGGCATTCAGCTTTTATTTCTGAACGAGGGCGCATTAGATTATTGAGGGCAAGGTCTGTCAGGAATCATCAGAACATTGTGTTCATGAAGACATTAATATTGCTCTTGTGCAGAGTACAGTACTTATCATTCAGTAAATGAATGAATTGAAAATAGATGTGGGAATACTTTTTATTATTGTAAATTATTAATTTCGAAATGGATATATAAGAAAATAGATGAATGAATGAAAAAAAAGAAAAATTAAAATAAATAATTTAGGCTGTTGTGTTGTGGTTGGCTATCAGTGGAGCGACATCATGCTATTTAGCCAGCCACTCAGGGACAGCATG